>NC_138920.1:14713300-14859404 GCF_965231255.1 Vanellus vanellus
GGTGGGGGTGTTGCCAAACTAACTGCTGTGCTGCGATGTGTGAGTGGGTGTTCCCGCCCGTGTCAGTGCCAGAGCTCTTCCGTAGGCTCCTTCTGCCAGCGGAGAGCCAGGGGCCGCTCCTTCGGGAGAGAGCTTGTTTAAAAAGAGGAAAAAAAAAAGGGGGGGGGGGAGGGTGTCGTGCCCAGCGGCGGGATGAGCCCCCCCCCCCAGCCCCGGCGGGAGGATGCGGCGGCGTTCGGAGGAGACGGAGGAGGGGGTGGTGGGAGGGAGGGGGTGGGATGGGGAGGTTTGGGGGCACAAAGGCGCATGTTGGGGGGGACTCACCGACCCGGCAGGTGGGAGCATCCAGCGCTCGGGAGGGATGGCGTTGTGCAGCCTGCGCGTCCCCTGCGCCGGCGGAGCGGAGACATGCGTGAGCTCCCCGTGCGCTCAGGATGCACCAAGCTCTCGGGGCTGCATCCCATTAAAACACGCTCCTGGGGAGGTTTGGGGGGGGAAGGAATGTGGTCTCCCCGGCAATAAATCATCCCTTTTCCCCCAGCGTTTCTCTCACGCACATGCTTTGCTACGGTCCCGCACTACCCGTTTGATCAGCGGATCATAAAACTGTCTCCTCTGATGCCCCAGGTCCTTGGCACAGGCTGGTGCTTCAGGATGGACCCGCTCTTCCCTGCCCATATTTTGGAAGACCCTGACCTGAGAAAGCTGCTGAATGACTCCTCCATGCTGAACCTGAGCTTTCTCCCCAGTAACTGGTTCAACAACGGCACGGGGGACAGCTTCCTGCCACTGAGCATCAAGATCACCATTGTGGTTGTCTACTCCATTGTGTGCATTGTGGGGCTGGTGGGCAACTGCTCCGTCATGTATGTGATCGTCAGGTAGGACGCGCAGGCAGCGCACCAGGGAGGCTCTGGGGAGGGCTGTGAGTGGGGCAGACCTTCCCCCTCCCCAAAATTCCTGCTGCGGGTGAAGCAGGCAGGCGCTTCCCTGGTAATTGCGATGTGTTTTAGAGGTAAAGATGTGGCATCCGCTTTATTGTTTTGGTTTTATTTGTTTTTCTCCCTTCCTAGGCTGTGATGAAGGTTCCCACCAGCTTTCAGCTGCCCTCTGGTGCCTCCTAAAGTTTAACCCAGAGAATGGAACAGAGCAATCAGATCTGCCCAAAAAATGGGACTTTTTTTTTTTTTTTTTTTTGCAAACAGTCAGGCAGGGAGCTGGATGTCCCTGGGGAGGGCGATGCCCTGGGAGCATCCTGCTGCCCGGGTGTGCTGGATCTTTCACGGGACCTCTTCCCCCCTGTGCCATGTCCAGCATCCCAGCTGCGGCCGCTGCTCTGTCTGGGAGCTGGTGCTTCGCAGAGCTGGATCTGGGTGCAAGGGGAAGAGCCTGCTGGGAGGCTCAGCCTTACTTTTACAGGGGGAGAAAAAAAATCATGAATGTAGCTTTTCCAACTCTTTGGAAACTGAAGATGTCAATAAGATGTGACAGGATGCTGCAGAGATGAGGGCAACTTCTCCGGCTCCTCACGCTGAAGTTGGGAGAGCGGGGGGACCTTTGCAGGGGGACAGGGCACGGAGCCTGCACCGCTCCAGCAGCACTGTCCAGCCCCCCCTGCACCTTCCCGGCATTTTAAAGCGTCCCTGTCTGGTTCTGCTGAGGTTCAAACCACTCAATTTCCTGGAATCGGAAACCCTGTTCCCTCCTGTAAGTGCGAAATAAGTTTGTGGCACCATTAGGGCTGTGACTCTGTGTCAAATGGCAGCAACCCCCTTCTCCCCTCTTTACCCTGTATGTTAGGAGTGAGCTTCCATTTTCTATGCATCTCAGAGCTGAATCCTGGTGCAGGTGGATGCTGCCAGCACAGAAAAGACAGCATCAATTTTATTTTCTCCTCCAACAGAGGACAAAAATATTTAGCAGGTATTCAGACACTGATGAGATTAAGTCTCGCTCCTGCCAGGAGCCCTGCAGCTTCCAAAGCATCTTTCCCTTGAATGCACACAATTTGGTTAGGGGAGATGCTGCAAAATGAAGTCTTTGGTATCACAGGCTGGTAAACGGTGGCTAAACCTCTGCTACAACGGCAAAGCGACGTGACTGTTCATCCGGCTGCCCGGCCGTGCTCTTCCTGCCGGGGAGTTTATGGCAGGGAGAAGGGATCGCGTTAGCCCCGGGGAGCCTGGAGATGGAGAGAGGAGGTTTGCAGTGCAGCAGTGCCACGTTTGGAGAGCTCGTGTTTCTGTTCGGTGTAGTCGCAGTCACTCGAGTCGGCGCGGTGTTTGTGGACGTGTGTAAGCGTGGGGAGCAGTGAGGCTCCGGGAGCGAGAAGTCCTTGTCCCGCGGCAATGCAGCTCCCTGGGAATGCCAGCCAGTGTGCCTGCAGGGGAAGGGAGTCCGTGTCCCACGCGTGAACCTCTGACACGTGTCAGAAGGAGAAACCTTGGCAGAAATCTTCTCCCTGTCTGCGAAGGTCCTGTGGGATGCGCACAGCAGGACCCTGCCAGCCCCTGCCCGGGGCTGTGACCGGGGTATCGCCAAGAATATGAATGTCCCAAACCGGCATCCTGGTCGGGGCGGACGTGTGCCGGGGCTGTGTGGGGCTGTGCTTTCAAACTGGTGGCTTCTGTTCTGCTCCTTTCCCGCTTTCATACCTTCCACTTGGATAAATGGGACCCAAGAAAAGAAGGTGGGATTTAGCACTGGCATTTCCCCTGGAACTTAGCTCTTTTGTGTGCCCTCTGGTTTTACTGGTTCTGAACAACTGAAGATGTGTCACCCCCAGGCCTTATCCACTTCTGTTTCCCCTCTATCCAGTAAATCCATATATATACAGAAGAGCTAATAGACGTTTTAATTAGTTGGGTACTCCTTTTTGGGGATTCACCTCTCTTTTTTTCCCTCCAAAGACTTCTATGTGAGCCTGGAGGGGCCACTGGAATAATGTGTACTGGGGAAGCTATAACTGAGCTAGAACAGGTGTAGACGCAGCTCCTGTTTCTCTCCACCAGTGTCTCCTGGGAACTCGGCGTTGGCTGAGGCTAATGCTGAGTTACACCCAGGGAATGACCCTTCTTTGGTGAGTAACTGCAACTTCTGGTTCTTTCTGCCTGGCATTTTTCTCTCCTTGCCCTGTCTGTGAAGGTCAGGAGCGAGTTTGGTGATAAACTGGACTCAATATGTCAAACTCTTGACCCCGGTCATATATGCAGATTCATGCAGAGCCACCAAATTAGTGGCCATGCAAAAGGGGCATGTTGGTGACTTCTCAAGTACAGGTTTTCTCCCCAGACTGGAGCATTGGCGCTTCTGGGCTTCATGCCTTAAATAGCATTGTTTTTCAGTAGGTTGAACGTAAGTCAACATGGGGCTTTGGGATAGATCTCTCCTATTAATGGAAAAAAAAGACGGGCAAACCCTCTGTGCTGCACCCCTGCCGTCTGTAGGTATGGTGCACTCTACAAAAGCTGGTGTTCTGGGTTTTTTTTTCCTTTCCATGCTTATATTTCACCAGGCATAGCCAAACTTCAGCATGCCACGCAACCTATAAGAAAATCAGTGTATTATCTTCCAGAAAAAGAATGCTACAGTGACGTAGACAGTAATTGTTTCCTGTTTAAGAGGGAGTTGGGCAATACAAAGACTCTCATATCAGCACTCGAGGAAATTGGAGGCATCGGGAAGGCTTGTTTTTTGTTCCTCTCGAATGAGTTTTTTGCAGCACTGAGGGAAAAGTTTAAAATCTCCCGGTATTTCGCACAAAAACACAAATTCAAAGCCTCCTCTGGGCTTTCCCCCTCTGCTGCAGAACCCAGCCTACATCTCTATTATATTTGGAGTGATTTAACATTTGGAATGATTAATTTATAGAGACAGTCATCATGTGACTGTCAATCCCCTTCTAACACTGAGCAGCGCTAATTGGATAAGACCGAGAAGGGCTCTCGTCAGGAACACGGTTTCCTGGACAGTAAAGGGCCTATTGTGGAAACCCGCCGTGGCTGCGGCTTTGTGCTGCTCCTCGCTCATTGTGGAGTTCCTCGCTGGCGGAGACAAAGCTTCCCCTCCCTCTTTCCTCCTTCTGCTGTGTTTGCTCTCTTCTGCATATATTTCCTATACCGCTTTTTAATGAATGCGGAACAAGGAGTTGAAGAGCAGGAGGCAGAGAGGTTTGGTTTTTTTTTTGTTTTTTTTTTTTTTCTGGAGGGGGGGAAACCAGGCTGCTGAGGTCCCTCTTATCTATCCGCTGAATGCTGCGAGGCTGGATGCCCCAGAGCTTTGGTTTTAGGAAGAAAAGCGAAGGGGAAGAAGGACGTATTGTTCTCGCAATGGCCTTGGGGGTGGATGACCCGTGGGGCTGGAGATGATGCTGACCCAAGTGTTGCTGCGTGGGGTGTAGAAGACACCCCCAAGCCTCCCCCGCTGGGCCAGGGAAGGGACGAGGGACCGCGTGGGCTTCTTGCCTGGGAAGTCCTCTGTTGTCCCTCACTCCATCGTGCCGCTGTGATGCTCAGCAGTGACCATCCGGAGGACTCCCTTCCTCGGTGTTGGCTCTGCTCGCCTGGATCAGGCCCCCGTGGGAATGATGCTCCTCTCCAGGGCGCTTCTCTTTGCCACGGCAGCTCTCGGGGGGGCGCCCAGCAAAGTACTGGGGATGTTCAGCTCTCCCTATTGAAGACCACTGTTTCAGAGCGTTTTAAGCAGCTGATTAGGGCTGTCGGGCCCCTGCACTTCCATTTGCTGCTTCCAGGTGAAGCTTTAGGAGGAGGGAGGTGATGGGGAGGTGCCTACACTGGGCGGCTGCCCGGGGATGGCTGTGCCAGCCATTATCCTGCTCAAAAACTGCATCAGTCCCTGAGAACAGGGGTGAGGGCAGCTGGCTGTAATGAGACAGGGAAAATTAAGTTAATTATGACATCGTGGAGATGCTGATTTCTTAATAGAAAGCTTTCTAAGGGAAGAGTCTCTATCAGCTGTGTGTCTCGGAGCTGAAATCAAGTGAGTGTTTGATGCGGTGGAGACCCAGTGGACACCGATGAGGCCGTCTGAGACCTCAGCTCTCTCCAGATTAGCCTTTTTTAGTTTTTCCTAGAAAAAAAAAAAAAAAAAAAGACAGTTGTACTTGGTGTACTTGGTGGAGAAGGGAAACCCATGACAAGGGCTCTGCGCTGTGCGAAGCAATCGCTGCTTGGGAGGATGACAAGGTGAGCAGGAGGGGGACCCACTGCAACGGGTAGGTCTACAGCTCCCCCATTTCCAGGCCCCCCCAAGCCCAGATGAGCTGGGCTCAGCCACAGAGCAGCCACGTGTGGCCCCTGCTAACAGAATCCCAGACTGGTAAGGACTGGAAGGACCCTCTGGAGCTGCCCCAGTGCCACCCCCCGCCAGATCAGGGGCACCTCCAGCAGTGGCACAGGACACCTCCAGGCGGGTTTGGAATGGCTCCAGAGGGGGAGACTCCCCCCCCTCTCTGGGCAGCTGTGCCAGTGCTCTGCCGCCCGCACGGGAGAGAAGTCCCTCCTCAGGTTGAGATGGAACTTCTGATGTTCAAGTTTGTGCCCATTATCTCTTGTAACGCAGCTCCTGCGACTCCAATATATGCTGGAGGGCTTTTGGTTTCCCCCGGCTTCAGTGGGATAAGTGGACTGGAATTACCCATGTGCAACAGTAATTCTGTGACTTTTAATGTGGGAATTGATTCCCAGTGCTTTTCAGGGACCAGGCAATTCCCAGCAGCTTTTAGGGCATGAGCCGTTCAGCAGAGGCAGATCCAGCATGTGGACAGGGATGAGAGCATCTGGCTGCAGGACGGGTGCTGGTGAACACCCTCCTTAGACTGAAGCACCATTCTTGGTGGCCGTACACCCCCTCGGGGTTGGGTGAGCATCCCTGCGAGCCCCTGGGCGAGTTGCAGAGGCTTTTGCAGCAGCAGCAGCCACTCCGCCTCTTCCCTCGGTGTGGCAGTGATTGGGGTCATGCAATGTCCCCGTCTGTGCCGGTCTCCAGAGAGCACCTTGAGGAGATGGGGCACCACTGTCACCTAGACACGGCAGCGAGGCTCAAAGGGCAAGAAAATCATCTGTCCCAAAGCCTTGCCGCTTCCCCTGGCCGGCGGCGGACTCCTTAACCCCTGCTAGTCGGTCACCGTCCTGCCAGGTAATTAATAAACTTTTCTGCGCCGCCGTTGCTGGCTGCTCTTGCTGCATCATCTGGCTTCATAGTCCAAAGTGATTTAAATTTGTCCTTCTTAAATGCTCTGGGTGTTTGGTTTTGTTTTGGTTTTTGGTTGTGTTTTTTTTTTTTTTTTTTGGTGGCCGGTTGAACCGTTAAGATTAAACTGCCTTGAATTGGGTAATCGGAGGATGAGGGGGCTCTGAAAAGGTGATGAGAGCGGCAGGGACACGGAGAGCACGGCGTGGGTGTGCGGCTGGGGAAGGCACAAGTCATGACGGTGTGTGCCAGATCAAATATCGGCTTCATACGACCCATGGGCTAAGTGCAGGGTGGGAGCAGAGATGTCAGTGAACCGGCGCTGATTTCCACCATCCGAAGGTGGGAGCAGCCTGGCAAAAATCCTCCCTGAACCTTTTCTGCTTTTTTTTTTTTTTTTTTTTTTCTCTCTGTTTTATTTCCCTGCGTGTGTCCGGGGAGGGCGGCAAAGGCTGTCGCCGGTGCCAGGGTGGGGGGTGGGAACGGAGGGAGCTGCTCAAGGTGAACAGCACTGTCTGCATCCCGATTAGCTGGAGCTATGAATACCAAAATCGAGAGGCTCCAAGAGGCAGGAGAGCTCCTGGAGATAATGCTTATGGTTCCCCAGGGTGAAAGGCTTTGCTCTGATCCCCGCTGTCTGCAGCTCCATTTTGGGTTGTAGGTTTGCTGCAGGACCAGCTGGTCCTTAGCCCTGGGGGCTGCGGAGCTGCTCGCTGCCCTGGGTGGGAAGGAGGGAGCGATGCTAAACCAACAGGTTTTGCAGCTCACCCTGAGGCTGAGCCAGGGACAGGACTCGTCCTTGTGAGAAATGGGACCTCAAAGCCCAGTGTATGGAAGAGCTGTTTCCTACCCACCTCCTCCTCTGCCAGACAGTGGGTTCCTCTCGCTGAAGCACCGCTTTGTCCCGGGTAACGCTGCTTGAGATCCACTTAGCCAAAAGGAGGGGGAAGCCGAGTGCTGAGCCGATATCCGGGTGTTTTTCCTCTTAGGCTTCAGCAGGCGGGAGAACAGGAGAGCAGAGCAAAGCGATTACTTCTGTGGCAAAGGTGGAGCTGGATGGAGAGCTGAGAACTGCCAGAGCCGCCCTGTGGGAGATGCTCCATTAGGAAATTGCCTCCGTGACCAAGTGCAAGAAAGTGGCTCAGCAGGGAGCTAATGCCTTCCGTGGAGGCCACAGGCTTATGTGCATCGGAGCTGTGCCGTGGGGGGGAGCCTTAGGTGCCTCCTAAAGCCCGAGAGTTTAATTTGTCTTTCTTTTTTTTTTTTTTTTTTTTGTGGTGCAGATTAAGAAAAAGAACACTCTCAGTTCCCGGAGGAAAAGAAAAAGAGGTTAATCCACAGAGAAGAGATTAATTGATTTTTTTTGTTGTTGTTGTTTGTACAGAACATTCTGGAAATGTTTGGGAACATTGGTTGGTTGGGATAATGGCTGTTGGCTCTCAGCGTGCAAAGAAAGTGGAGCTAGAAGTAATTAATTAGGTGTAAATTAATTTCCCCGCCTTTCAGGAGCACAGAATCAGCCTTCAAATCCACTTGAAGGCGGGTTGAAGGAGGTAAGCGGTGGGCCCGCTGCCCCCAGCCTGTCCCCGTGCTGGGGGGAGCGAGGGAAGGTGGCTCTGCCGCCACCTCGGAGGGAGTGAGGAACGGGGCAGCAGAGAGGGAGCTGGCGGGGGGAGAGCGGGTTTTGCATGGCCAAGCTGGGCGATTGCACCCGGGCTCTGAATTCTGGCTGAGAGGTGTCTTGGAGGAGAGGGACCAGCGAGGTCCCCTGGGGTGGAGGGGGGGAGCAAGAGGGAGCTGAAGGTTTGCAAGCTCAGGGTTAGCTGAGGTGCCTCAAACTTCTCACTGCGCTGGGAACAGGGGTGCGCATGGAGGCAACGTTGTTCCCTGTGGATGCCGGGTGGGTGGTAAAGGTGGGTGGATTGCTGTTTGTTTCTCCCCCTGGTAAAAAAAATATATATATATATATATATTAAAGAAACTTTATTTTTTTCTGTTTCACAGTGGTAAAGTTGGCCATCGTGGTTCAAAAATGCAGTTGTTATTCCTTTGAGTTACAACATCATGAAAAGCAGTCAGGGTTAGAGGTGTGCTGATGAATTGTCTCCAAGTCCAGTCCTCCTGGAAGGATGGACTGGAATGAGCTTGACCTTTGGGAAGCTTGGGTGAGCCCAGCCAGGTCTGGGGCATAGAGAGGAAGACCACAGCTCCCAAGAGACCTTTGCTAACACAGTGGTAGATGACTGAGTAATTTTCTGAAGCCAAAGATGACAATACTGAATTTTGTCTGGGCTGATCAAGAACAGTGGTTTTAATTTTAATTACTGCCCCCCCCTTTTGCTGACCTAGAGGGGAAAGTGTCTGAATCCATTCACAGACCCATCTCATGCTCCCTGTGGGCATCGCCTCATCTATGCCAACTGCAAGAATTCAAACAAAAACCCAAAACTCGCCCGCCCTGAGCTGCTGCCGCTCTGGGATTTGCGGCACCGGAGTCTTTCTGTTTTGGTGTAATTCTGCTTGGGTAGTCCCAAAGCTTCAAAGTCCTGGCAGCTGCCTGGTTGTGTTGGATTTGCAAAGTGTTTTGCTTGTTCATCCCTTCACAATAGGAAGGTATTTTTCCTCTATTGCTTATGTTTGTATAAGTTTATCTGATCTGGGCTGGCTTTCTGAGAACCCACTGTCTTGCTCGGCTGCTGTGATTTCTGGGTCAGGAGGAGCCTGACTCCAGCTTATGTGGGGACATCAAGTGCTTCCATCAGTGTTCACCTGCTCCAAAAGCTTCCCTTGGCTTTCAAGGTCAAACGTAGGATCGCTTGGTCTTGCTTTCAACCATCTGACTAATACAAGTACAGCTTAGAGCTCTAAGAGGGGTAAAAAAAAAAATAGACTTTATATTCCGGATTGTGGATCTCCTGGCTGTTTTTCCTGCAAACTTGGCTATGTCACCGTGTGTCTCGGCAGAGTTCAGAGTGTGGCAGTGCTAATGGTCCTCCAAGTATTTAAATAATCTATCAAGAGCTGAAGCTCAGGACGTTGCGGGGGTGATGGGGGGTGGTGGTGGTACAGTGCTGAGGAGTACAGTTGTGGGTTTGCTGTTCCGAATCAATTTGACAAAAAGAGCTTCTTGGGTCAAATCAGACTCCATAATATTCCAACACGTATCAAACTGCAAATAGTGGAGTAGTTTATGGGTTTCAGTGTTACCCTCAAATGAACTCGCCCTCCATTAATAACACACATCGTTGTCTGCCATTTCTGGCAACCTTTCTACAAAGGCTGTTAGTACAGTAAATGACAGATGAACCGTAGTTTTAAAATTATACCTATTTGAGCTCTTATTTTGCCCATGAGAGGAACATGCTGGAGCTGAAATGTTAGATTCAGTCACAGAGTCACTGCTGAATTTCCATTTCTGCAAACTCTGCATGTATCCCTGAGTAGGTGATCACATCTTTCTTTGCATCGTTTCCCATGTGTAAAGAGGAGATGAGCATTACAGCAAGGCGAGTCTTCTTTAGGGGCAGTCAGTTCACGTGATAAAAGTAATATAGAAATGACGAAACCTCTTTGAAGTAGAGTTGACTCATGACTTTATCTGCCAAACTGCCCCTTTCTTTAGAAAGATCCATTGTGATATTTTGGTTTTTGATACAAACCTCATTTCTCACCAGTTTTTGGCTGGCGATCTTGTCTATTCTGATTTGATAGCTCACATTAGCCATAGCCTTTGGCTATGAGCCCATACAAAATGGCTAATCAACTTACCCCTGGAACATATGATGCTTTTCAAATCAGCTTACCGGGTAAAGCTCTCGCCCATATTTATAATAATGAGGCCATATGTGATGAAATCCTAGATTAGCCTTACTGAAGTAATTTTTCAAAAACCCACAGTCTGAGTTGACAGCCTCAGGCTTTCATGGCCTTTGCGTGCAGTCTGAGGGAATGAGCTTCTCCTGCCCGTGAAGCTGGTTGTGAGAGCACCATTTGTATTGCTCTAGGAGCTGGGGTGAGCTGGGTGTTGATAAGCACATGGGAGGTAGAAAGGAAAAGGTGGTGTTCAATCTCTTGTTACATAAGAAAAATACAGCATCCCCTTCCTAAAGTGGCAGAATGCCCTCTTCAGTAGGCTTCAGTGTCTTAGCCATCATGGTCAGGTGGAACTCTAACCATTGCTCGTTCCTGCATTTCAGATTCACCAAGATGAAGACAGCAACCAACATTTACATCTTTAACCTCGCTTTGGCTGACACCTTGTGTCTGATGACCTTACCCTTCCAGGGTACAGACACGTTCCTGGGCTTCTGGCCCTTTGGCAACGTCCTCTGCAAGATTGCCATCTCTATAGACTACTACAACATGTTCACAAGCACCTTCACCCTGACGATGATGAGCGTGGACCGCTACATTGCTATCTGCCACCCTATCAAAGCACTAGACATCCGCACTCCCCACAAGGCCAAAGTGGTGAATGTCTGCATCTGGGCACTGGCTTCCGTCTTTGGCATCCCAGCAATGGTGATGGGGTCTGCAGAGAATGAAAACAACGGTCAGTAAAAATGCATCCAACGGGTGGGAGGTGTTGGTGGCCAGGAGAGCCCATGGGCTTGGGGAGCCGTTGGAGAGGGGTACCAGTCTCACCAGTGTGGTGAGCTCTCTGCTGTAAAGCCATCTTAAGTCTTTGCTTTCTGCCCTTACATCTGCATCACTGCTACTGCTTTTCCAGTATTAAACGTGCCTAAACTGAACCGAACGTGGAGATGCTTTTCTTCTTGATATGGGTTTGCTGATATTCCTTTCCTTTTTGTTTTTTTGTTTTTTTTTTTTTTTCACTTGCAGAAATTGATTGTCTAATTAAGCTCCCTTCACCCGTGGATTACTGGGATCCAGTATTTGGCATCTGTGTCTTTCTCTTCTCCTTTATGATCCCCGTGTTGATCATCACCATTTGCTACAGTCTCATGATCAGACGACTCAAGAACGTCCGTGTCCTCTCAGGCTCCAAGGAGAAGGACCGAAACCTGAGGCGCATCACCCGAATGGTCCTGGTGGTGGTGGCAGTCTTCATCATTTGCTGGACTCCCATCCAGATTTTCGTGCTGGTCCAGTGCTTGGGTGCCAAGGCAGAAAGCGAGCTCGAGCTGGCCATCTCCTGCTTCTGCACCGCGCTGGGCTATGCCAACAGCAGCCTGAATCCCGTGCTCTACGCCTTCTTAGATGAGAACTTCAAGGCGTGCTTCAAGAAGTTCTGCTTCCCCACCGCCTTCAGGACCGAGCTCCAGATGTCCAACAGGATGTGCAGCATCGCCAAGGATGTGGCCTATGCCTGCAAGAACTCGGAGGGGACTAACAATCCGGCCTGACTAGGCATGGAAATTCCCATGGTGGCTGTCGCCCAGCAGAGTCCAACCACCCCCACGTCAGAGCTGACTCAGATAACTGCTCTTTAGCAGGACCTCAAAACTGAGAGGCGAGAAATGGAGGAAACAGTTTTGGGGGTTGGGAAAACAGGATACTGCGAAAGCGTGCGGAAAAAGTGAGCCCTTTTGATGCATTTTTAATTCCAGCGCACCCTGCACTAAGGAATGTGTTTGAAATCAGCCCTTTGATTCCCGCAAAACCCTGGTGGTTTGCGACATTATTGAGAATTTGGGAATTAAGGGTTTAAAACAGGCGTTGCTCCTGGAACTTACACTTTTGCTGCTGGGAGACAGACAAAACGCAAACTATTCCATTTCTTTTTTCCCTCCCCGAGTTGTTTAAGGCACTGACAACTCCTGTGGCTCACCAGGCGCTCATGTGCAGGTTTTATTCCTGCGGCATTGCTCTCAAATTAGACTTTGCTGAAGCCAAAGCGGGCAGCAGCCGTCAGACAAAACCCAAGATCATCTCCAGGATGAGTCATCGGGAAGGGAAGGATGCGGGGAGGGAGAGGAGAGGGAGCTGGTGGGAAGGGAAACTCAAACTGCCCCCGCGGCCGAGAGCCCAGGGAGGACAATGTCCGCTCCTGCAGACGGGGTCTGCGGGAAAACCCTCCGCCTCGAGAGGGGAGCAGGGGGGCGAGAAGGGACTGTCAAAACTGATGAATGTAGCTCAGAAGAGGAGGCGGAAAGGACGGATGACATGAACACAAATCCTTGTTTACATGCTGCTATTGCTTTTTTTTTTTTTTAAAAAAAAAACCACAAAACTGTATTTCCATTGTAATAATGGACAGAATGTGTCTGTATATACACATCTCTCTAGCGCTATAACGTAGGATTTCATCTTGCCAAGCATGCCTTGGGGTTCTTCCTCAGCGAGAGGAGGAAGGAATGAAGTGGCCTATGTACACATGTATTTATGTATAGGGAAAGCCATTTCAGAGAAGTCGGAACAGCAGCTCCTCTGGAAGACATGGACATTTCTGGCAGGAGGGGCAGCCTAAAACAGTCCCACCTGCTCCACATGAGATAAGCGGTGCACAAACCATATAAAAGGTGGTGGTGGGGTTTTTATTTGGGTTTCTTTTTCTTTTTTTTTTTTTTTGTTTTTCTCTTCTTTTAATGAAATGAGATCCACGATGCTGAGAGCACTTGGGAAATGCTGCCGAGGTACCACCCCTCCTGCCAACCATACATTGATTTTCCTCTCCCAGTGGGGCAGAGCTCTGTAAAATGAAATGCACTGTCATTCTGTTTGATAACGAAAGCGTTCCCGAAGAGTTTAACCACTGAGTGCCCTCCGTGCCGGCGGGGACAGCAGACTTGTATTCTCCCTGGCGCACAAAACCCCGGGGAAATTTGGGCAACGGTGCTGATGGGGAAGCAAAGCGAGCACCTCCACATGGAGGTGGGAGGTCAGCTCCCACGCGAGAACAGGCAGCGTTGTCCGGACTGTACAGATTTCACGTGAATATATTTCTTGTGCTCTGGTCTATGAGATTCTGTATTTTTAATGTATTGATTTGCCAACATTTTAATGCTGTCATGTTCTTTATATATGCTGTATAAAAGAATCCAATGTTATATTTCTATGTAGAGTGTTTCCCTTATGGTTGGGCTTAAAATATAGATGCAATTCTAGTGTCCCATGTATAGGACCCAGATCCCTTGTAAACTGCTCAAGCGGGGAGGATTTTCATGCCGATTAGCATTTGATTGGGAATCTGGAGGGATACCAGAGCAAACTTTGCGATTAGCACTTCCCCTGACTAACGTAGGGGGGAGGAGGAAGTCTGGGCACTTTAAGCACTTTGCAATGGATGTTTATCCCCGAGAGCTCACCAGGAAATCTCGTATGACCCCCAAGCATGCGAAGAACAACTCCCCGAGAACCGCGCTGCCGGCAGACTGCATCCATGCCCCTGAAAAAAAAGAGTTTGTTGGGCTGTTGTGTTGGTGGATGCGATAACGGTGTTGGTCAGTGGGTAACCTTGAGTCTTCTCCGCCCATCGGCTGCCCTGTGGTCGGAGGGGGCACTGGGTACGGTTGCAGATGAACCGGGAACCGACCACCGGGCTTTTCTTGCTGTGCCATTAGGGAGGAGGAGAGCGTTCGTTAGTGGCTGGCTAAGGAACAGCCACCCTCCCTTTGGAGTTCTTGGTTGGGTTTTTAAATAGATTTGTGTCCTCTGAAAAATACACTGGTGTCTGGCACTTTTTAATGAGGATTTTGTTATAATGACTATGCTGCAACGATCTTACGTAATCAAGTACTCAATAAATGTGCGTTTACTAAGCTTTTGGGTAATTCTGTGGCCCTTGCGATGAATGTGTTTAGGCATTCTGTTCAATGCTCAGTGGAGTTTGTTATAAGAAGAGCAACAAAAACTTGAAAGCAAAAGCTTTATTGTACTGTGCCTATGGAGTTAAAGGCTTGCCATCGGCTGGCTGGCTGAAGCGCGCGGGCTCTTTACTTCTCTTCTGAAATGGTTGTGTTGGTATGATTTTACAATTACTGCAGTGTAGATGACAATTTCCTAGGTGGCTACTCGTGTGCTTTAATAAAGGAAAATAAAAACTCCTGTGCTTTGAATGACGTGGAGTCTGAAAGGCTCAGCCGCCTGGATCAGGGGGGTTGTTCCAACCCCAGCGCTGCCGCGATCTTTGCGCGTGGGCTTGTTTTTCCAGCCAAAATCACCGCTGAGCCCGGGCGATAACACCAGAGCAGCCCATCCCTTTTTATTGAGATCAGCCGGTAACTTCTGTTATGCGGGCAACTTTGTCTGGGGGCAGCCTGGAACCAGAACACGTAGAAACGCTAGAAAAGGGGGGGTTGGAGATGAGCGGGAGCCGCGTGCCCCCTGCCAGCCGCCCCAGCTGCTGCGGGTCTCCCGCGCGGGCAGGGCAGGGATGCCGGCAGCTGCCTGCCCTTAGAGGTGAAGTCGGATGTAGGACTCAAACGAGCTCTTCCCGCTTGCTCCCCGCACGCTTCCCAGGGCTTCCGAGCTCAGGCATGACCATGGAGAGCAATGAATTACTGAGCTGCTCCGAAAATAAAGCCAAAGCAATATTCTGTAGCTGGGAAAGATGGATTAGCCAGTGAGATGTGCAATAAGGCAAGCGCCTTCTCTCTGCACAGAGATCAATATTCCTACCCGGGCAGGTAAATACAAGGAGAGGGTTTTTATTAGCAGTGGTGATTTTCTTTTTTTTTAAAAAAAAAAAAAGAGAAAATTGGTGGGGAAAAAATTGAAATCTTTATTTCTTTTCTAGTTCAGTTAATTATAAGTACCCAGGGGTGAGTTCTTACAGCAAACCCATAAACTAAAGTGCTTTATTCAGTATTATGGGATTTATTAACGTACTAAGTGTTCTCCCTGCTGCTGCTGGCTGGAGTCAACTGCTGGAAGGGCCGAGGAATGGATGAGCCGGGGGCTGAGCTCTCCCCAGGGAGCTCCTTGGCTCATGGCAACGGCACATCTGGGCAAAGCTCTGGCTTTTGAAGGGTGCTCTGCTCCGCCGGCACCGCATCTTCCTGCGCCGCATCTCCCCGCCTCGACCCCTGCCCAGGCTGTTTAGCCGACAACTTTCCCCCAACACGAATCCCAATTTCTAAAAGCAGAAATAAGGTGCTGGTATTTGCACCCTCAATCAAGTTTGAATGGTTTTATGCCATGGGAAGAACTTACCCAGGGAGGTGCTGAGTTATCCTGTACCGAGCTACAGGTCAGACTGAGGTTAGTTGGTTTGGGTGAGTGTTCAGTTGAAACCACCCTCCTCATGCCCTTAGGAGCCACAAAGCCTGTCACCCGCTCCGAACACCTCTGTCCCCCACGGAGTCTGGTCCCCAGGGCTGAAGACCATTTCAGTGGGTGGAAGGAACAAGAAACCCCAACTGCAGAAAGAGAAAAGCTGCATTTGCCCCACGTGGTGCCCGTTGCTCTGCAGACTTGCCCTGATGAAGACACTACCTGATGCTGAGCAGTTGCCGTATCTGTTTTTCCAAGGTGTTTTTGTGAGGAGCTAGGTTATAAATATGTCGTCTTTTTTTTTTTTTTTTTTTTTTTTTTTTTTCTCCCCAGAGGAAGATTTGTTAACTCCTTAAAGGGCTGTGACTGGGCTCCGATCTCTCTCTGGGTACTTTGGGATATTATTGCTGGGTAGGACAATGTGTGCCTGGGGAGGGATGCCTCCCACCCTGCAACGCTTTATGGGGAAGGTGGGTGCTCTCCATAGTTACAGTCTCTTTGTTTAAATGCAAAGGATCTCCAGAGGCAGCTGGTGCTGGTGCAGCCTTTGCTACCTACTCAGAAGAGGGACTCAGACTGGCAGCAAAACGGGCTCTGCCAGAAAAACTCCGGTTTGCTTTCCCACTCATTTCCCTGTGCTTCCCTCCGGCTATTTTTGTGGCTATTTATGCATAAACAAATTTCTCCTTCCTTTCACAAGGAGAACCTCCTTCGGACAGATCCTGAGCTGTAGCCCTGATTGTGCATTCAGGGCTTCATGTCGTGTTTCCACGTGAATCCCTGTGACGGCAGAGCTTCGTCGCCGTGACTTTGCAGAATCATCTGGTAATTCACATCCCTGATCTTCACCTGCCAAGCCCTGCCCAGCGTTGTCTGAAGGACCAGTTTTGACTTCTCCTGTGCTAAGGAGAACCACAAAGCTGAGATGGGAGGGACAGAGGGTTGCAGGAGAGAAAAGTATCGCAGCTTCGTGGTGAAAAAGGCTTGTGAGGTGGTGAGGTTGGGAGATGGGAGAGAAAACGGAAGGTTGACCCGAGGTCCACAACCCAAGAGTCACAGTGCTGCATGAGGAATAGAGATGGACTATAAGGAAGTAGAGCATATGCCGTGAGACACCAATGGGTGTTTCGGATAGGGGTTTTTTGGGTGTGGGGATGTGATGTTACAGGACCCGTAGCCCGTCCTTGCCCTGGCCGAGCTGATGCGCATCTGCTATGGGTGGCCCACACTGGCTGCACGCACTCACCCTCTTGCCCATTCGGATTGGGGCCACATGCCACCTTTGCCCAAAGCATGTGATAACAGATGTGTTAAGGCCATCACTCATTTTGAAAGAAGGAATTTTTGGACTTTTTCAAGCAAAGGGACTGCCATTGGGGTGGGTGCACTTTAGGTCAAAGAGCCGCACGGCTCATGAACTCCCTTTGTTCCTTTTTTCGGTACCCTGAAGCCTGGATGAATTGCATGGCAGAATGAAATAATCAATAAATAGAGCGACATGGTTATGTATCTTGGCAACGATGATGCTAATCAACCATGTAAACTGACTTTGCTCTCTCTCTCTCTCTCCCTCCCTTAATGCAGTGAAATCCCAGCTGTCTGCAGTGGAGGAGTGATGCTGGTGCTCTGCAGCGCTGGGGACACAGACGGTCCCTTCCCCACCTGCCGCCTCTCCTACTACACACCAGGTTTCGGCAACCCAAAAACTCACTAAACGCTCCCTGGGGTAGAAAGACCCTAGTAATATCCAGCTGGGATCACCTTCACCCCCATCCCCGGAGAGCATCTCTCATGTTTGGATTCTTGAGAATTTGGTCCTTCCGTAGTTAAGCTGCTGGAAGGGCCTCCGGGAGCAAACCCCATCGCTCCATGCTGGCATCTCCCTGGAGAATGAGCAGGTTGGATCATTTGTGGGTCCGCGTAACGTGGTGTTGTGCGGGAGCCTCTTGCTCCTGCTTTGCTCTCAAATCCTTGTGCCTTTTGCCATGTGTGGGCACTGGGTGGGACATCCTACCTGCAGAGCTCATGGAGGCAGCTATGACTGGGGGGTCTCGTAACCCATCCAACCAGCCCACTCTTGCAGCAAAAGGTATTTTTCCTCCAGTGTATGTTATCGCTGCGAGGGGCCGTAGCTCCTGTGCGGATGGAGTCCTGCTGCCTGCCTGCAGCGGTCAGGGAGAGCATCCGCCGCTTCCCTCCCCTGCGGGCCCGCAGCCAGGCAGGATGGGCTGGAGCCAACAGCCGAGCAGCACCGGCTCTGCCAAACGGCAGATTTTCAGCGTAGCCAAGCGAAGGATGAATCCGCAAGAAACCAAGCAGGAAACTTGATTTCTTCCAAGGAAACCGCTGACGGAATTAACATCTTCCCACCATCTGGTGTTTGGTTGCATCAGATCACCTTCCTCCTGGCCACGGAGAAGAGACCAGGCAAGGTTCGAACTGGCTCTGGCCCTTCCATAAACATTGATTTCTCTGTGTGTTTTCAGCCTGCCATGTGCGGTGAGTGCTCCGAAAAGCTCGTGCCATGCTGATTCATGCAGGGATGGGGAAAAAAACCACAAGCTATGTAGTCAATATGAAATCAAGATTAATGGCTTTTCAGCTTGATCTCCTCTGTGTGAAATGAATCCTGTGTTGTGATTTGGCTATCTAATGTTTGTTCAGTGTTAGGCATTAATAGCAACTTCTCCGCGTGCACAAGCCATTTGTTCACGTATTTTGGATTTTCCCTCATCTCAGCCTTGCGCTGCTCTTGCTTTGCTTAACCACAGAGAAAATTCCTGGGGATAATCACTTACCTCCAGGGATTAAGCGTAAATGAGCAGAAAATGAGAAAAAGAACTTGAGGGTGGGTATGAAAAGCTGACCAGGGCTGCTTTCCCCGCAGTTTGCTTTGGCATCTGCAATGGGATTTAGCTTGGATGTGCTCTGCTGGAACACTCCCTCTCATCTTCTGATGAGTGTGTGTTAGCGATGCCGCTGAGCCCTTCTGCCACGGGGCTATCCGCCAGGATCCTGTATGAGCCACTGGCTCTGACCTGCCCCATCCACTGTGAAATGGTGCTATCAGCCTCGTCTCCCCAGCTTGTGACCATCTTGGAAGGAAGGAGCTCGGCTGAGAGTGACCCACGGCACGGAGGAGCCCGCTGTCTCCCTCACACGGCTAAGAGAAATGTAATTACCTGCGCAGCATTTCCATCAATACCAGGCAGCAGCAGGCTGAGTCTCAGGGGAGGTTTTTTCATTGCGTTGAAATCTGACTTTATTAATTACCAGCCTCTGATCTCATTTGAGGGTTAAGTTTATGAAACTGAATCCTTATTTCTCTGCTTTCCTTATTCAGCTGCCTTCTTGAGTTTTGTACAGCGGATGGTTTGCACCTGACCATCTCCCGGGGCGTCCGTGCAGAGAAAGTGGTGGAGCAAGGGGACATGACGGAGACGCACAGAAATCCCGGTGAAAGACAGAGAAAGAAATTACATGTCAGAAAAACTGTAAATGGCGATGGTTGCCCACCGTCGAAGGTCTTACTCCCAAACAATAGTTTATTTTCCCCTCGCCGGGAATTCTCTCTTCCCACGCGGGATGCTGGTGGCAGCTCCCAGGGCCCCCAGCCCTGCCCAGCGAGGGGGCTCTGGGGGGGGCTTCTTTAGCAGAGCCACCATCAGCCTTCGGGGCAGCCCAGGCTGCTCACCTCCTCCCGGGAAAAGCTTTCCAGCCTCTCCCTGTTCACCCAGACTTGGCTCTAGGCACTTACGGGAGTGCCTGTTTTTTATCTAGGCATCAAATTTATTTTTTTTTTTTAAAAGGGAAAATAGCCACTAAACAGCCCTCGAAGCTTCGGGCTAGCGCCTAATTCCACTCGAAGAGCTTTGTTAGATAATTGTAGTACTTTTGTGAGAGAAAATAGAGCAATTGAGGCTTGTAATTAAAAGCTTTTCAGACAGCTTTGATCTTTTCCTCTGCATCTTCCCTTACCAAAACCAAATCCCAACGAGAAACTCTTGGCAATATTTACTGTCACTATTCTTGTTTTTTCCTTTAACTCCTCTTCCTCCCTTCCAGCAAAGGGGAGAAATGTGGTAATGTGGCATGTGGCTTTTCAAGAGGGATTTCTTTGGAAAGATTTTTTTGGTTTTTTTTTAGAGGGTCCCTGGTGTCCTGTCACTCCATGGGGACAGCAAGCGTGGAGCTCCTCTGGAGGCCTCAGAGCTGCCCTGGCTCAAGGGTTTATCACCCCAAAACCAGCTCTGGGCACAGCCGGGGCTGCAGTGGTGGTGTAGATGGGGTAAGACCCAACATGGTCTGCCTCGGGCATGGGACAAAGAGCCGCCAGCGCTCTGTCCCCATGGCCCACAAAGGGTCCTCAGATGACCTCCTGACTCACTGTGAAAGGGACCCCAGCCTGGGGAGTCCCTTCTCTTCAGCAGGAGGTGGCAATGCCAATCCTTGAGACACTGAGACCATCTGAAGGCACCAAACCAGGCTCCTTCCTCCCAGAATTAGCAGTAAAGCCGGAGTGTCACTGTTTCCGTGGCTTTGCAGTGGGAACATCAGTGGCACATTAGCACCGATTGTCCCTAATCGAGATGACACCCAGGGGCTCCCAGCACCCTGTAGGTGACAAGGCGACTGCTACGCGTAAGTCAGGCTGTACAGAAAAGGGACAAATTCTCTCTCTTGGATTGCTTTTAACAGTATCCTCTAGAGATGCTTCTGCTTCATGTCTTCTATATTCCAAGTTTTTGCTCATCCATTTTTAATCTCTTTTTTCATTTTTTTCCCATCTAAAGATGCTTCTGAGAGCTGGGCCTTCATCCCTCTGTGGGGTATTATTTCTTTTCTCACCCGAAATCGTGACCAGCAGTAGGAGACAGTGCGAGACTACGTAAGTACCGGGGGATTACGGCTTTGCAGGGGAGCAAGCTGCAGCACAGCTCGGATGAGGACAATTGATTGAAACAGCCATTATTACCTGCTGCAGCCCGGAGATTTGAAAAGCAATAGTAATTTCCGATCCTCACCTCTTATCTCAGATGCCTGCATTTAAAGCCTGCAGTGGGCATACGAGCCCTGTATGAACCCTAATTTCTGTTTCTGGGGTGGAAAACGGCTTCTTTGCCCTCTCCCAGGGATGGTGAAGCAGAGTCCTCCAGGGCTGTCTGTCCTCCTGGGTGCAGCCGGAGGACAGGAGGAGTCCATTGCCTTCCTCCGAGCTGCTGCAGCGGGCAGGAGCAAGCGGAAAGCCTTCAGCTGCTGCTGTAACCAAGGAGCTGCGAGGTTACCCAGCACCTTTGCACTCATTAAAACATCCCAGACTGTCCTGGAAGGAAATTTCTCTGGCTTTGGGACTGAGCTGGCTTCCTCGCTTGGTGCACGGCCGGCTGGGAAGGGGGTTAGGACGGGAGGGAGCCGTGTGGGTCACTAATTCAGCCTTCCGCAACCCTGCGGACACCGGGAGAGATGCTTGGTTTGGAATAGCGTTAGGGAATTTATGGGGCAAATTGTTAACCGAACTCTTCCAGCCTTTAATTTGTGGCTCATGTGGGCTGGTGTGACCCGCAGCAAGCCAGCCCTACGAGCCCGATGCGATTCAAACGAAGGAGCAGTCGCGCAGGTTTTCCCTGGGGTGAACTTGCGCGAGGAGCGGGCAAGCGTCTCCTGGAAGGTGGTTTCTGCCCTCCCAGGAGCAGCCGGAGCAGCCTGACCTCGGGTGCCCCGCTCAGAGGGTCTGCCCGGCCACGGACAGCCAGCGGTCGCAGCCTTCCCCGCGGAAGCGTGGAACCAGCCTGCGTGTGAGGCTGAGCAGGGCTGCGGGAGAGCCAGCGATGCTGAGCCGAAAGCTGAGAGTGCCGCTTAGTGCCGCCGGGCTGAAAGACAGGGCCCCGCCGGCCGCTCCACCGGCCGCACACCGGCCAGCTCGGTGCACCGGTGGGAGCCAGAGCCCCTCCAAAGCACCGGAGGAGACCTCAGCCAGAGCAAACCTTGTCTGCCCTTGTAGCCCCGCAGCCCACGGGAGCAAAGAGGAGCCGACACTCCCGTCTTAAGCATTTTACCCAGCGAGAAGCCCAGCTGCAGGGCAGGATGCTGTGGTACGAGGAGAGGCTGAGGGCTGGAGCTGTTCTTCCTCGAGGGGAGAGGGCTCTGGGGGATCTGAGCGATGTCTGTAAGTGCCTGGTGGAGGGTGCAGGGAGGAGGGGGACAGACTCTTCTCTGTGGTGGCCAGTGGCAGAACAACAGGCTTAAATTGAAATTTGGGAAATTCCATTTAAACATAGGAAAAAAAACTTTTACTGCGAGAGTGGTCTAGTACTGGAACAGGTTGCCCAAAGAAGTTGTGGCACCTCCATCCTTGGAGACATTCAAAGCCAAGTGATCCTGGGCAACCTGCTGTAGGTGACCCTGCTTGAGCAGGGGGGGTTGGACTGGGGGTTCTCCAGAGGTGCCTCCAACCTCAGCCACTCGGTGATTCTGTGACAACTGTGACATTGGATTCGAAGGGGAAAAGCGCCAGCAAATGACACCGTCAGGTCTGAAAGTGGGTGACTTACACTCGAAAGGTATTTTCCACCTAATGAAATAAATTAGGGTTTCCACCTAATGAAATATACTGCCTTTCCTGCAGACCTAATGCCAATGAACAGCGCTGTTGCAGCTAGCTAGGCAATTTGCGCATGAGGTGGCATCATTTGAGTCAGTTTTCCACTCTCGGAGAGGTTTTTCCACCTCGGGAGCCCATTGCCAGCAGGTGGCAACCGTGCTAAAGCAGTGCCTGTGCAGGCTGGCTCTGCCCCCTGGCCTTGCCTGGGCTGCTCCAGGGGGTCATGCAACACCTCTGCATTCCCTCATCTGCTGCTGGAACCTGCCTCCTCCCCTTTGAAGGTCGCTCAGGACCACAGCACCCAGCTTCCCTTCCAGAATCGGCCACACGTATGGTCCCCGGTCCCCCATCTCCCAGATCTTCCTCCTCTTCTCCAAATTATTTGAGTCATTCTATACCTCTTGAGAATCATCAGCACCTTCTAAGTGGAGCTGATCTCTTCTCCGGGTGCGTCCCTGTTCCACCTCTTGCGCCTGGGGCTTGCTGCGGCCATCCCACACACCTGCACGTGCCAACACACAGCCATGCTGTCAGGACCACGTTTTGAAAAATCCTTGTATTTTCTGATAGTTGCAAGGTGCAGCTAAGGACAAATGGAGGCAAACCATGAAACTGGGCTCTGGGCACCTTGTGGGCACTGAGTCTGGGGGTTTAAGACTGTGAGAATAAGGACCTACTGCTGTGGTCTGTTCCTCATGAGGCTGGCTGAGACCACGGATTCAGCTCTTGAACTTTATAACAAGTTAATGCTGCAGTTGGTATAAAAAATGAAGTTCCTGGCAAAGTTTCACCTGGAAGAATGTGTTCTCCTTCATTGTTCTTCCGAAGTTAACACCTTTAGCACTGAGAAGGCAACACAAGTGACCATGTATTCACAAGTCACTTTCTGTTTTCTAAAAAGGAAACATGAAATTGCCATCACGATCCATTGAAGATTGTTCATTTTGGTGCCAGAGCCCTGAGAGCACTGATAGGACTGACTTGTCCTGAGCAAACCTTGCCTGGGACCTCCACCCCCACCCTCACCCACTGCTCCAGGAGCCCATTTAAGCGGAGCCCTGCGGTTGCCTTTCCTATTTTTTGGAGGGATACCTGTTTCCAGCCCTGCCTCCTGGATGGACCTTGGACTCATGTTGCAGCCTTGTCTCCAGCCCCCTTTTCTGGATAGACCTTGGACAACTGCTGTAGGTAGATGGTTTCCTGGATGGCACTATAGAATAGAATAGAATGGATGGGCTCTGGTATGTGCAATATAGCTGGTCTCTAGACCCGTTTTCTTTGGGTTTACCTGTCCTGTACTTTCCTGGTGGAGTTTGGACAAGTAAGAGCCTTGCTTGGTGCTTGTGGATCTGGGGAAAGCCGGAGAGGAAAACTTCAGCTGAGACAGCCTCCCTGAAGCCAGCAATGTATACACCCTACAGGGATTAAAGGGTGTGAGAATAAGCTTTTCACAGACAGACCTTCCACATACTGCAGCCCTACAAGACAGCTTCCTGCTGTGCTCAGCTGGGCAGCTCCCTCTAGGATGAGGGCTGGAAGCAGTATGGTTTTTGCAGATGTGATGAGGGGAGGCAGTCTCTGGCATCGCTTTGGCCAAAAAAGTCCACTCCCATTTAACAAGGTGCTTTGGGGGCTAATATAGAGCCGAAATAAGGGGGCCGTGGCAGAAGCAGTATCCTGGCCGTGGTAGATCACTGCTAAGGACTGAAGGTGGCAAGGAGCCCTGCTCACCTCCACACGTTGATGGTGGAGGTGAGGCTTTTCTATGACTGTGAAAGCTGGAAGGTGTGGTGTGCTCATCCCACTGTCTGTCAGTAAGGGAGGGGGTTGGGGGAGGGAGGATGGGGTTGCGACATATTTATGGGATTTCTTGAAGCTTCCAGTACTGTATTTCTGACTTCCAGACTCTTCCTCTCAGGCCCTGGTTCTGTTGAAGCACTTTGCTTTGCTATTTACTTGTTAACGAAGGAATTTCATCTGCGGTGCTTGCTGGGGCTTTTCTTGTGGCTTACAAAACACCTTAATTTTGTCATAAATCTACAATATTTTATTTTACAGTAGGTAAAATGCAATGTAAATAGCAGAGACGTGGGACAAGTAGCATAGGTGTTCTCTGGTGAAAGAAGGACCAGCCTCTTTTTTTCCCATGAGGTTTATTTCATTAATCACTCTTAAATAAGTATATATTTGACACTTAACAGGACCAATTAGTTAAAAATAATTCCTAACACAAACTCCCACAGTTGCCATAATATTTGTATGGTGTGTTGTTTAACACTACTTTTGAGACCCAAATCTTGCTTTTGGTTTGCATTTAACTTGTGTTAACAGCTCGGGAAAGAGGGGATTTGGGGTGAGGGTGGAAAACAGACATCTCTCAAAATCAAAAACAAAGCCGTAACACACATATGCACATACATGAACATGAAAGTGGTTCATTTTCTCTTCCAAACACTCGTCTTGCATCCTCTGTCCATTTTATTGATATGTCACTGAAAGTGCTTGTTAGCTCTGCTCCGGGAAACAATCCTCCAAATACCATAGCTAGTACGAACTGAGCGTTACATTAATCTGGGAGCTGGTCTCCAGCATGTCTGTGCTGTACAGCAGATGGCAATAAAGGACCGCTATGTAGTAGAAATACACCTCTGCAAAGGAAGTTTTCTGTCCTAATGCTTCAGGGGGTGTGATTAAAAACAAGAATACAGAAACGCAACTTTCAGAAGTTGGGAGGCGCAGAGAGGGGAGAATGCAGGACTCGCAAGAGAGCAGGACAAACCATGGGAATGATAAACAGACACATACATTACATGTGAATAAAAGAAAGGACATTGTGCATCCATGAGCCGCTCCTTCAGTCTGCAAAGTTGCCCCTGCAAAGCCACGGCAGGGAAGGGACCTGTGAGCCCCAACCCGCTGTTCAAGAAGTTCTGCATTCCAGCATCTTCCGGAAACTTTTCCGAAAACTGTCATCCAGGAAAGCATACAAGAAAGGATTCAAGCATGAGTTGGCATAGCTTAGGCTGGTGATGAAGTAGGATATACCAATGACCATGGAAGTCTGAGGCAAGTCAGTGGTCAAAGCCACAATGGTGGCCAAGTGGAAGGGGGTCCAACAGAAGAGACACACAGCCAGGACTATGAAGACCATAATAGTGACTTTCTTCTTGGCTTTGTCCAGGGCTTTAGCATTAGAGTTCAAGTGCATGTTCCTCAGCTTGTAGAGCATCATGGTGTAAAGGATGCAGATGGTGGATACTGGAATGGCAAAGCCAAGGATGAGGGTGTAGATCCTGCTGGCTTTGAACCAAAACCTTTCAGGCTTGGGGAAATTGAGACCACAACTCTTGATCTCCAGGTCATCTATGTAGACATTGGCAAAGATGATGAAAGGGAGAACTATGATGGTGACGAGGATCCAGATGCACAGACTGACAATCCTGGCTGCTCGGTATGTACGATGTGGCATCCTCTTGGACCTGACTGTAGCCAGTACTACCAGATACCTGTCTATGCTCATCACCGTTAGGAAATAAATGCTGGAGAAGATATTGTAGTGGTCTATGGACAAGATGACCTTGCAGAGGACTTCTCCGAAGGGCCAGTAGTGGAGCAGGTGTTCAGCAATATTAATGGGCAAGACAAGGGTGAACAAGTCATCAGCTATAGCAAGGTTCAGGATGAACATGTTTGTCACAGTCTTCATCTTGGGGGCCTTGAGGATCACATAGATGACAGCAGTGTTGCCTGTGAGCCCAACGGCACAGATCACAGAGTAAATCACAGGGAGGACAATGTAGAAATCAGCTGCCTGCTCTTGGAATGTTAAGTTGAACCTCATGCTGTTGTCCAGGTAGCAGCTGTTGCCTGCATTGCTGCAGGTGCTGTTCAGATCCTCCCACAGAGAGCTGTTTCCCATACCTGCTGGTCACAGACCACCCTCAGATGTCATTGAAAGCCCTGCTAGCCCAGGAGGGAGAACCTTTTTTCTGTTTGAGAAGCAGCTGCTATCTCATTTAGAGGTGGGTTATTTCCAAAGCATGGGTTGTGGGGCAGCATGGACCATCTAACTTACCTCTCCGGTCCCCCACCATTGGGGAAGTTCGATTTTGAAGTGATCAGGAGAAAGAAAAAATGATCGAAAGTCACAAAGGCTCCACAAAAAAAAGCAAACGAGAATTATAACTCCCCGTGTAAGTCAAGGAACTCTTCTGAGAGCAGCCCGGTGAACTGTGGCTTTCCTCTGCTGGGGAAGTCAAGTGGCTCCAGTCCGGCTGTCTGCAGCAGGAGTTCTTCTCGGGGCTGGCAGGAACAGGGAGGGCAGAGCTGAAGCTTTGTGCCTGGTCGGCTATTCACAGCCCTCGGAGGACTTGAGGCATGGCTGCTGTTTCACTTGCACAGCGCTTGCTTTTCCATGCTGGAGCAGAAGCGTGGCAGTACTTAATTAGTGTCGGTCTTTGTGGTGGAGTTCAGACTCTTTTCACTGACTGAGATTCCGCAAAGAATGAAGAAGTTTCCGACACGGCTACTCCCCACTGCCAAGGTCCCCTAGCAAGAGAAGGAGAGGGGGTGGAAATAGAGTTCAAGGAGTATTTCCAAAACTGAGGGTTAACCCACAATTAAACTAACACTTTAAGCAAGGGCAGGTTATCATCTTATTCAATATGAAGACAATCCCCATTACAAACACCCGTGGCAGCGCACAACTTGGCACAGGTGGACAGGCAAACCTGTAAATCTCAAAAGTTCAGGATTATTCACGGAAGAAGGAGGGTGGTGGAGGGGGGGAAGTACCCTGAAAGCAAATCCACTTTAGAGTCAAGGCAAGAATTACCCCATCGGTTTACACCTCTAGCAGTTGCCACATCCATCGCTATCGCCTCACCCAGGCTCCCAAGAATTCCTCCGCAGGGAAGCAAACAAAACAACGGACACCCCCCCTCCACCCCCCCCCCCCCAACCCCCCCCAGCCGTAAAGATCAAAGATTTGGCAACTGCTCCCCAGGCTCCGCAAAGAGGAGTGCCCCACTTCACTTGCGTTCTGTTGTCGCCCAGCAATTAAAGGGAGCAGGAAAGCCGGGATTGGGAACGGAGGGTTGAAGTGCCCCTTACCTGGCGAGCGGCTCCGGCTGCCTCCTGCGGCACCTGCTGCTCCGCGCCGTTGAGCCTCTTCTCTCTCTCATCCGAGTTGGAGGAGGGTCTCTGGGACGCTGACGTTACCCGGCTTGGCAATCAAATCACCGTGATGGCTCTGGGGGTGCGTTGCACATCTCGGCAATTAGCGCTTGTTCACACCAGGGAAGGGTTGGGGAGGGAGGGGGGGGGGAGGGGGAAAGTTTTTTACTCTGCAGGGCTATTTAAATGGTAAATAAGGTGGATGCTGGTGGGCAGCTGATGCTCCCGAGCTGTTTCTCCTTCAGGAATGAAGGAGGTGTTGAGGTGCGCAGGCAGCCCCCAGGGCTGGCAAGCTGTGGCTGGCTGAAGGAGGGGTGTGCGGAGCGGTGGGAAGCGGGGAGGGGGTTAAACTGCTTCAACAGAGAACACTGGCGGGTTTCAACAAAGGAAGATGCACAAGTGTGTGTGCGGGGAGGGAGCGGGGGGGGGGGGAGGTGCGCAACATTACAGTGCTCAAAATCAACAAATAAACAGCTGTACCTTGCCCGATCTGTGCTGGTTTCAGCTGCTCTGGGGGAGCTCAGCTGGTTTTCCCCTGCTGGGTCTCTGGTGCAGCTTTGGAAATGCAGCTAAATCCTTCAGATGCGCATGGCAAGACACAGGACTCCTGTGAAGCTTGGCAGAAAGGCCCCCCCAGGTCATATAGCAAAACCACCAACAACATAACAACATAACATCGCTTTACCTTTGTGTCACTCTAAAAAAAAGAGGAAAAAGGAAATCGAGGGTCTTTTGATTCTCCTTTAGTCTTTTAAATGTATCCCCCAGCTGCAGGTCGCCTGACCTTTGTTTTGATACCAGGCGAGAGAAAATGCAAGCATCCCTCAGTGCTACGCCCGGCAGTGTGCTGTGTCACGTAACCCGGCAGGTCACCTCCTTGAAATGAGCAATGTAGCGAAAAGCTGTGTTTGACTTTGCTCCTCTTCTGGGGATGTTTACCCTTTTTAGGCAAGATTATTGTGCACCGCTAACTGGGTGGGAACAAACCACTTCATTGCACTCGGGGACATAACTCCTTCAGGCCGTGGGTACCGCTGACTTTTCAGCAAATGGTAATTTTATTTTTTTTTTTCTGCTCAGTGTACAACCCTTACAGATATTTTCTTTATTTCAACTAAAATCTGACCGGCGGTTAGGCCTAAGCAAAATCAAACAGAAATTCAAGATTGCCCAAGAAGATCCATAGGCAGAGTACTGATGATAATTCTCCGGATGAAAGACCTCAAGAGCCCTCCTCCTGCCTGTTTCGGGAAAGCTGGCACAGTTCGTAGGTAATTGTAAGAGAAAAGGGGTTTTCATAGGTCTGCCGGGGGAAGGCAGCTTTCCTGGAATCGCTGTCGTCTTTGTTACAGCGAAGGAAATACAGGGAGAAGATTTGGGGAGAATGCAATGTTAAACTTACTGATTTGTAACTACTCCCCAAAAGGGTATAAAAAAAGGTGTTAAAGTTACTTTGAATACCTTTCCATCGTCTCTTTCTGTTTTTCAGCACAAAGCGCATCTCTGGGGTCTCTGGGAGAGCTTGGAAGCTGTCCTTTCCCTCCCCAAACTGTGTTATCTGGGAACTGGCTGTCACGCTGCTTCGGCCAGGAGCTGTGTGCCCAGCCGCCCTGTGTTTAGGGACGTGTCCCTTCGGGGCGGGGGGCTGCGGGGCTGGCTGTGCTCCTGCGGACCGTGCGTGGGCTGTGCCCTGCGCCGGCGCCGCATCCCTCCCGCCTGCCTGTGCCGCCTCACGTCTCATTATCCGTAGCGAGCCCGGTCCCCTGCGTGCCTTGGTTAGGATGCGTTCGATTAAAACAACCTTGTCAGAGATGAGATGGGGACTAAGAATTTAATCTCGCCGTCTGGTGTGAGTAGAGGGGCTTTTGTTTCTTTTACGCCCCCCAGGGAAACGCAGGGCGCTGCTTTGAGCTGTGCTCCTTGCCTCTGACAGACTCGCAGTAAAACTCGCCTGCTTTGGAGAGAGCAATTGCCAACAGATCTACATTCACGCACGGAATTGCTTTGCGGCAGGAGCGCTTCCAGCAACAAAGAGGGAATCTTTCCCTCGTGTCGGCTCTGGATCCGACCGCAGCTGGCGGCTGAGCACGGAGGAGGCGCGTTGTGCGTATTGGCACGGTGTGAGACGGGGGGGTGCCCGGAGGGAAGGCGGAGAGGATGTTTTATTCATCTTGTTTTCTCTGGCTGGGTGTCCCTTCCACTTGATTATAAAAGTTCCGGTGGCACAAAGCCCTGAAAATCAAGCACTGGTTCAAGTTGCTGTGACAAAGGACACAAGCTGTGCTTTCCCTCTGCGCCACTTGCACCTACTCTCGTGTGAGCAGCTCCATCACCAACATGGTGCGAGAGGGACAAAGTTTCTATCCCTGACAAATCCAGGCCATGGAGGTGGACCTTGCCTCTTGAAACCCACGTTCACACTCCGCAGCTCAAGTCAGCTGTGCAAACAAAGGAAAGGCAGTGTGGTAGGGAGGGGGAAATCCCTTCCAACGCCAAGTCAGTGGTGCTTTATTGCCATCATAAGGTTGACCTGCTGCTGACTCCAGAAAAAGGCCATCCACCCCTTTGGAGTTACGGAGAACTGTGCTGCTGGCGGCACCTGACGGGGACATCAGGAGCGCGCAGCACCAGCAGGCGACAGGCGGGGCAGAAGCTTTCGTTGCCTGGGTTGCTTTTGGAGAGCACTGCAAAATATCTGCTCAAACGATGGGATTATTTCCCCACCAACTGTGTGAGCGATGCTGTCTGAGCGCCCTGTGATGCTTCAGCCCTCCAGCAAGGGCACATTGTCTAAAGGGTTGTCATCTGAGGCAGAAGGCTGCTGCCTCCAACCAGGTTTCGATCCTTTTGAGGAGGACTCTCCGGGTCACCAGGAGTGAAGCCCACTCTGTCAATCCACAGGGGCAACGAAAGAGGATGAGTTACCCTGGATCAGCCCCTGAGATGGACCCCCTTTTTCTTCTCCTTTTTCGAAGTCACAGTAATCTCGGCTGGATTTAATTTTGAAATTTTGTTGAATTAAAGCTGCTTTTCATTCCATGCAGGAGCACCAGGGGAGACGAAACCAGGCTTGCTGGAGCGGTGACTTCACCGGGGAAGGGAACGAGCGTGTTCTTCCCACAAGGGCTCACAGGGATAGGAGACACGTTCGGCCACTTAAAAGGAAAGGAATTAACTGTGGGAAAGAAAACAGAGAATTGATTATGCTGTGCTCTACTGGGGGTGGTTGTGTTGGAAATTTTTAACGCACCTGTGCTACTGCTGCCTAAAGTCACGGCTCACCTGCTGATCAGGCAGTAGCTTTCCAGGGCTTTTCCACCCTCTTTGAAAAGTATATTCTTGTCTTTGGAGGAGAGTCCAAGGAGAGCTGCTAAATAAAGCAAAATGAAGATGGCTTCTTAGTCACTCAGGTTACCCCTCAGGATGCACCTTGCTTTTGGCATTCTCGTTTTGGGGATAAGGTGTCATCATCTCCCCGTGGTCACAGTGCTGGCAGTCCTTGTCCTTTCCTGGGGTGGGTTTTGAGCCTCGCCTCCGTGTCTGTGTGACACTCATCCTGGGAAGATCCATAGACAATTTGCAGGGACAGAGAGGAGGTTTGACTGACCAGCTGGTGCTCAGGGAAGGGTGTAATCCCATGAACAGCTCAGATCTGGATTGGGATTATTGTTCTAGGACTCCGGCTTTCCTGGACACCTAAAGGCATCGCTTTCCCCTCTGCTTCACTTCCCAGCTTTGCAGGAAGGGGTTGTGCAGTGTTGGGCTCAGCATCCCTCCCAGCAGCTAAGCCGGGGAGCAGCAGCCCTCTGCTTCACAGGCCCTGGGCACGACCGTGAAGCTCCTGCAGCCCCCGGAGAAGTCCTGTGACCGGGTCCAGTTCGATAAGACTGCTTTGCTTCACCTCCCCGCCCCCGCCCCGAGGGATTAGCAGGGGAGAGAATTCCGTTTTGTTGGGTTCCTGCTGCTGTGAAAGAGTCAAGTTCATCTCAAGGACACAGATACGCAATCAATACTCTTTGCTCACCAAAACAAAATGTTCTTGGCTGACTCTCTTGCAGTCGGTGGTTATTAGGGTGATTTTATTTGTATGAGGTGTTCAGGCTTTTCAAAAGACGGTACAGCACTGCAGGTTAATACCCAGAACCGATTGTGTTGAACAGTCTGTGAGTGATGGCTTTTGGCGAGTGAAGGCGGTGTGCGTGGTCGGGTTATTTGTTGTAGGACAACTGTCCCTATACTGTAACCTCTGCCTTGGGGCTGAGTCTGCCCTGTGCTGCTCTGGTCCCAGCCTGGGGATGCACTGAGGTTGGCCACCGCATTCCCCGGGAACCACCTGCTCCTCCTCGGAGTGGTGTTGGCTCAGCAAAATAGCAGTTGGTGGGTGTTGGGGTGAGCCGGAAAGGAGAAACCTGAGCTTATTCATCACCCCTCTGCTGCGTGCTTCCCCCTTTCCCACAAGCTGGGACATGTCCTCCTGCTTCCTAACCCTTCCCAGCCGAAGCGAGCCAGGCTGGCTTAGGCAGATGATGGTGCTCACCTTGTGGGACACCCCTGGGAAGCAGGCAAGGGGTGTAGGTCCTGATTTTTATGGTGGATGAGGATAGAGCAGGTGTCTCCATCGGTGAACTGGTGAGCTGTGGGTGAAGAAAATGCCTTTCAATGGTCATAACAATTGCAATGGATCCGGCAGCCGGTGACACACCCAACCTGCCACGAGCTGCAGTGAAGCCCAAGTGGTGCTGGTGGTACTTCAAAGAAAATCAGAGTAGTGGGTCTTACTTATAAACAGCCTGTTTTGGGGATGTATCAACTGCCCCATCTCTGCCTCTGCAGGGGAGCAACCAAGACAAATGCCGTGTGAGTATTTTCCTCAGGCCAGAGGTGATGAGGAATAAAAGCTGTAGCACCGGGAGGCGGTGGGTGGGTGGCTGGAGCTGTTTGCTCCCTTCCTATAAGCCAGGAAGGAGGCTGTGAAGCTCCTGCAATGGGTCAGCCCTCATTCCCAGCAGCTTTTGGAGGCACTGGATCTCCTGCAGGACGTTCCCCAGCCCGGTGGTGCTGGCACAGCCCTGGCCTGGCCAGCTATCTTGGAATGCTGTTAACTCTTGAAGCTATCAATGACCATTGAAACGTTAAGAGGATTCTGTTTTCCTTTAGCAGACGGGCATGGCATGTCTGCGAGGGGGTTCTCCAGCACAGTTGTTGGATTGCAGAGGCAACAAACAAGATATAAGGAGGAATCCTAGTTTAAAAGGATCAGAGTAAAAGAGAAGTAAAAGGATGTCTGTCAGTTGCCCTAATTGGGTGGGAAAGAAATGGGTGAGAGTCAGCAGGTAGAGGTCTGCTCCTCTCCTGGGTCCCAATCCACACTGGGCTTTCCAGTGCCGTGAGCCGGCGGGCGAGTGTTGCGTAGGACACACGCGCTGTTTGGTGCTGCAACCCGCTGGCATCCCACGCAGGAACTATGTTATTTAGTTGCTCTTCAACTGGTTATTATTCAGCTGCTGGAAGCGCTTGGTATCTGTGTCACTTCCAGGTGATAGCAGTTGCCGCTTTGACTTTTGTAACGACGTCTGAACCGTCGCTTCTGAAGTCACCCTTGCTGTCGCTGCTTGACCCTCCTCGAAAGCTTCGCGAACAACGGCGTTGCGATAGGGTTATAAGGCATCCTCGGAAAGCCAGCACGGAGCCCCTCAGGGATGCTCGCCGGCGAGCAGGCTCTCCGCAATATATCCCAATATCTCCAAGCAACAGCTAAATGTGCCACCTCGTCTGCTTAAGCAGCAGAGCTCCTCTGGCCTAAAAGCCTAATCATCGGAGGGTTATGGAGTGCAAATTGCTGCTGACTGAATTTGCTGCTTTGTTCACTCCGGTTTCCCCTCCCTGCCTGTGTTATGACAGTGAAATGACTCATCTTCAGCTTGATATCATGTTTTAGAGAAATGTTTTAATATTTGGTATGGTGCTTATTGTTTAAAAACAAAACACAAAACAACAAAACAACACGTGAAATCTGTCTTCTGGCACAACATTTTTCCAGTGCAATTATACAGAGCCGCCACCTTTCTCCATACGCTTTTCAGGCCAAAAAAAAAACCCGTGGAGTACAAGGTTTACGATAACATTGATTTATTCTAAGGAAAAAGGGAAAAGCAGGAGGCCCAATTTGAGCTTAGTGAAACTTGACTATATTGGCTTTGGACTGCGGTCACTTATTACAGCTCACTTCTGCAATTAATACCAACCTGACCTACTTAAATAAGTCGACCTAATTCATGTGGCCAAATATCCGCTAATGAAAACTCAGTTTTAAGAGCATGATCCCTGTTGGATGTGTCGGGTGTGATGGAGAAAATGAAACTGAGGTGAACAAAGTAGGAAATGGTGTGCAATGAAACACCAAGCTAACGATAAAAGCAAAAGGGAAGGGATTTAATCGCTGCAGAGTGAGGTTTGCGGCTGGTGCTGTCTGCTCATCTGCACCCCGTGGTCATGGATATAGTGGGGACATCTGTCTCGGAGCAAGTGAGGGGGGGAATGGATTCGCTATGTGCACCAGGAATATCCAAAAGAGCAGCAACAGTCAGTAGGACCCACCTCTCCTCTTGAAAATCTAATTTGGACCCCAAAGCAAAGCTCCAAAAGTTTATTCCCCGGGGAAGTGAAGCTGCCAGGTCACTGGCGGGGGGGTTCGCAGCGTGCCGGGCAAAATGAGGTCCCCATCAGAAACCTTATTGATGCAAATTGAATTATAGACAACTGCACCATAGAGAAGATGTGCAGATGCTTGTGGAGGAGAAGCAGCAGAAGAAAATAAATTAAAATATACCTCTGTGCTTCCCACTGGGAATGATTTCTGAAGCACAAAGCTCCCTGGGCCATGCAGGGCCTCCTGCCAGGGGAGTCATTTCAGACGAGAGCTGACCGAGCAGGAGAAGGTGTTTTGTGTTGGAGGGACTGAGTTATGACCGAATAAGTCTTTCCACTTCTAATACCAGTGATCCTCGGTTATATCATTTTATCAATAAGGAGCACACGCGGGCTCTGTGAGACCTCTCCATCTCCACCTGATTCTCAATTCCACTTGAAGGCGGAGGAAAATGATTTCCTTGTAAATGGCCTGTTTCCACTGGCTTCTGCAAACCCTCACTGAGGCTCCTTGCTGGGAAGTTGATTTCTTTTTTTTTTTTTTTTTTTTTAGTGTAATAAGAATTGCTTTATTCTTGTAAATGCGTGATGCGTTTCTCCGCCTCGGATGTCAGGAGGTACACATGCTGTACAGAAACACTCCCCAACTGCATCAATAACCTTTTCGTGTTGCTTAGTGAGTCCTGGATAACTGCAGAGTAGTTGCGTGTCTCTGCAGGTTACGCAGCAATCAATTACATATCTGTCCTCCAATACATCCTCATTTACGGGGAGGGTGCGATGAACTCCTTACTCTGCAATCAGGCGCTGGCAGTGCCCCTTCTCTTGGGGGTTTACGGGCTCAGCCGAATAACGCCATGCTCAGCAACTGGGCTGCGCGAAAACAGAGATGCTTTTTATTTTTGAGACTTTGAATCTCCCTGTTATCTGGCCAGGATTTAAGGTGAGAAGAGCTTTTGGGCTGTCGTAGCATCTCCCCTGTTTTCCCCGCGCAGCTCCGCAGCACTCCTGCTTGGTTCGCTCTGTATTGTGTGGAGCAGCCCAGATCACAGAATGGTTTGGGTTGAAAGGGAACTTGAAGATCATGTAGTTCCAACCCCCCGCCCTGGGCAGGGACACCTCCCCCCAGCCCAGGTTGCTCCAAGCCCCGTCCAACCGGGCCTTGAACACCTCCAGGGATGGGGCAGCCACAGCTTCTCTGGGCAACCTGCGCCAGGGGCTCACCACCCTCACAGGGAAAAATTTGTTCTCAATATCTAATCTAAATCTCCCCTCTTCCAGTTTGAAGAACTTCCATTCCCCCTCCATATCACTCCATACCCTTGTAAAAAGTCCCTCCCCAGCTCTCCTGGAGCCCCTTTAGGGACTGGAAGGGGTTCCAAGGTCTCCCCGAAGCCTTCTCTTCTCCAGACTGAACAACCCCAAGTATCTCAACCTGCAGATCCTTCCGGAGCTCTTCAAGGGACAGGGGATTTTGTGGCTTGGAAAGAAAACCATCCACTGGAGAGGCAGAACACGATGCTGTTACCCATGGCTGGTGTTCCCACCTCTGCTCTCAGTTTTTTCTCTTCCTTCCTGCACTGGGGCACCTGAATAACTTTGCTGTTTCATTGACTGTATTAAAATTAGTAAAAGAGTTAACGGGCTGCTTTCCAGCATGAAAACAAGCCCAATTTTGCCCGTTATATATGGGAAAAGTGCTACTGGGCAGAAAGAGGTGAGCAAACGATGGGTGATCAGCAGATGTTTTTCACGCGGCTGCAGGGAAGGAAAACACAATTGCGGTGTGCGAGATGCGTCGTTAACGTACAAGCAACAAAAGTGACCCCAACGGTGAGCGAGCATCAATTGAGGTGGCATCATTGTCGGTAAGGGAGCACCTCTGATCTCTGCTGGCTGGGATCTCTGCCCCCGCGCCTGCGACGTCGCCTGCCGAGAGGCGCTTGTATTGCGGCTGATCGCGCCCGTCGTCTACGTTTCGATCGCGCAGCCGGTTCTTAGAAAACAGGTTGGCTTTTTCAACTCTCTTGAGCATTCAAGTGAGTCCAGGAGATGCGGGGATGGGCTGGTAAGTGGGTTTGTATTGTCTCGGCTGTTAGGCGTTTCGCTGCTTCCCCGGTGCTCCTGCCGGTGATGGAGCTATTTGCTCGGCTCCGAAGCAATCCCGGGCACGCCGCTTTTGTGGAAGGTGGAATAGCTAGAGAGAAAAACTGGCTGGAAATTACCCGTTCCGGGGAAATACAGTCACTGGGAATTTTCTTCTGGGACCTGCTCGTGAGCAAAGCCGGAGCCTGACTGGGGGATCTGCCCCTGTGGGGGTCACTTATGCACGGAGAGCATCGTGTGAGCATCGACAGTGGGTTGTCACCCCAAGGAAACATGTCCCTGCAGAGGCCTCCTGCCAGGGGGAGGTTTGACATCGCAGCTGTGTGGCTCGGAAAATACACGGAGGCAAATTTTCCCTTTCATCTCCCTTTCTCGCCGGGAAAGCCAGGACGTCTGCCTGCTGTATTTCACGAGTAGGAAATCAATTGCTGAGGGATTCCCGCTGGGAGATTTGTGCCTTATGAAATTCATGCTGGGGGGCAGAGAGGCAGGCTGGGGAGCTGGAAAGGATGGCTCCGTCTTCTTCCCCTCCGCTGCTTTAATTGTTTGTAATGACTTAATAAGCAGCACTAAACAGGGAAGCTGATCCTTCCCCGCAGCAAGCGCAGGCGTGCGGTGCTTTATTAGCTTTCCTACGGCCTCTGTTTGGAATTGCTTAGCTGTATTTTCTTCTTTACAGGCTTGATCCAAAGCCTGGGGAGATCAGTAGGAAAACTCTCGCCTTTGCGGTGTCAAGGCTCCGAGTGTCGAGCCAGCGCCAAATCCCTGCAACGATCTGGGAAGAAAATAATACGGAGAAATGGCATAATTTGAGCAATGAAATGTTCTCTGCCTTGGCGCCCTATGCATAGAGATGGACACCAGGGAGAGGAAGAGCAAATTAGGTTAATAAAAAACAAACCAAGACAAAACAACCCAGTTTTCACAGAAGAATGAATGGAAATAGCTTGGCACGTAGGCTGGAAATGAGGAGAAACTTTGTGCCCATCGGAAGGGTGCAGACATGGAGCAGCTGCCCAGTGACAAGAGGCAGACGGAGAAGTGAAATGCCAAACTGAAGACTTTTAAGGTGGAGATTTTTTGGATGGGGCAAGGGGGGGGGGCTGTAGTGTCAGATCTTGAGTCCCGTGGCTGTTGCAGGCAACTTCCCATGGGAGCATCCCTGCCCCGTGGCCAGGGAGCCACTGCCCGGCCGGCGGCGGGTCTGGTCCCGCAGCGGTGATTTGCTCGGCAGAGCTTGGGGGAATACCCCAACTTCCCCGGTTTGCTTACAATGGAAAGGCATTTGGGTCAAATTGATGTATTTCTGCGCTGAGGGATGGAGTCTTGAGTTCTCACCGGTTTTGCTTGAATTGGGTGGGATTTCTTCAAACTGCCTGAGGAAACCCTCCCCACACCCCCTGCTCCTCCCACTGTGTCCTTCCCACAGCTCTGATCCTCAGAGTTTTCCCCTTAAACTACAAGAACTGAAAATTGTCTGTGTTTTGCTGCCTCTTGGTACTGTGCAGCTCAGGGGGGAAAGAAACTTCCTCTTCTTCGCTTTGGTTTTTTTACCATAAAGCATTTTGCTCCTCTCTTCAAAGGAGTGGGATGAAATACTTTCTTTAAAGCTGATGGAGCCCAACTGAATTCCCTTATTGATTGGAACAAAATAACAAAGTTATTTATGTTAAAAATAACTCCAAATTTTTGAAAAGATCTTCTGAGAAAATATTTCTCTTGGTGACTAATTACAAGTGGGTATGGGAAGAAACTCTTGGCCTCGAAGCCCTCAAAGCAGTAATTTTTTTTCCAAAGAGTAGATGCAATTACATTTTCAGGATGAAAAAAAAGATGTAGTGGACCAAATGAGCTCCAAGCCAATCTTCATTTGCTGTCAATGACCAAATTACAGCACAAGGTTACTGCCAGCTCCGCCGGACAAAACGTTGCCTTTGGGTTATTAGGGGTTTTGTCAGAAATCTCTGTAGCATGAATAGTTCATGTACTCGTCTACCTATTGGCTTCAGCCGTTCCTGCCACCCATTTCTATTGTAAGGCACCTCTTTAGTTACGTTATCCTTTAATTCAGACGTGTGCAGCTTTTTCTGCTTCTAGCCCCAGTTTTCAGCTGGACAGACACTTTCTTACCTGTGAGAGCATTCAGTGATGGGCACACAGGTGAAGGGGAGGAGTTGGCAGGTGATAATTTATGGAACTTTCTACAACGGCTGGAAACCCCAGACTTCAATTTCCATCTCCTTAAAAATTTCTGTTGTCTTTGTTTCTTCTACCGCTCGTTATTGCCGCTGCGCTTGTGGTCTTTGTGGCCGGTCTGAATTTACTGCTCGGAAATGCAATTATATGGCTTTCGATTATTTTCACACGGAAGAATCTTGTATGGAAAATGAAACAAATATAACCTTCCAGTAATTTAAGGTCACTTTTGAAACTTAATGTTTAGGATTGCCCAGTTTTAACTGGGCGGGCGTTCATTTCTGCTTCATGGGCTTATTGTCATTTATTTAAACAAACAGAAAAAAGAGCCGTGCCCCACAGATCCCTCCCTGACACCAAAGGATGGAGGGTGAGGCATTGCCCATCATCCTTCTGAGGCTATAAACCTTTGCCCTCTGATTTGTTCTTGGTAACGGACTTGCAGGGCTCAGCGATGAATGGATGCTTTTCTCTTCTGAGTGGGAATTGATCACTCGGGGGTTACCCTGCGGCAATGATGTGGAAGAAAAGTATGATGTAAAGTAACTCATGTACCGTTCCTTATACAATAGGATCGAGAGCTAAGCTGTGGGTTTTGGGGTGTTTGTTTTTTTTTTTTCCCCTGCTCTAGATATCTTTTCTAGCTCAACAGACATGGATGGAGGGCAGAGGAAGGAGCAGGCATGTTAAAGGAGGGGATCCAGGTGGGAATAATATTTGTGGGAAGATTGCCTGCACCTCGGCTCTGCCGCTGTGTGAGCTGTTGGAGTAGATGGAATTTAAGTAAACAACTTTTCACTTCTTTCGATGATTCTTTTTAAGTTTTCAAGCCCCTGTTGTGTGTGTTGTCTCCTGTTTGTAGGTGAGATAAGGGAGCGTGGAGATCTCAATATGTCCTGAAGACCAAACCAACCTGCCCATAGGCAAAGTATCTGACTTGCTGGAAGGGAGCTTTCCGTGCATGGAAGTCATCTGGAACAGAAAGTACTTGGTGGCAGAGGAAGGAGACAGAAAGATTGGGGAAGCCATCCCCGCCTGGTTTAAATGGCATAGTGCCTGCTCGACTGCCCCGGAGCCTGCCCAGGTGCTCTGGCATCAGCCGTCCTTCTGCTGGGCCACCCCTGTCTGCTGGGCTGTAAACACGCTGTGGTGGGCTGCGATGGGCGGTGAACACAGCTGGATCCTTGTCGTCCCCGTCCCACTCAGGGCAGGCTTATTCATCACTCTTCCTCCTGGCGTTTCCCCATCATCCCTGGAGCCAGGGGTGAATCTGAGGGGAAGCGCAGGATTGAATTGCTCCTTTTCTCGGGCAGAAAAGGAAGGATTTGCAATTTGCTGAGCTCCTGTTTGCAGGAGGAGAGGGGTGGTGGCGGGCGTGGGGCTGTTCCTGCTGCGGTCCCCCCTTGTGGCAGGAGCTGTGCCTTGGGGCACGGCCGCCTTCTCCCCCGGAGCTCGGGTCAGTTGTTGAGTGACACCATCAGCTCTTCTTCACCCTGGAATTACGGCAGTTCGACATCCAGGTGGCTTCAGCGTGGGGACCTGGCAGCGGCTACTGCCTGGCCGCCTTCAGAGCAAAGAGATTATCTGATTTAGCTGAAATCTCTTTCATTGTGGACTGAGTAAAATTGCCTCGTATTTGCTCAGCGCTAAAAATCCATCAGAAGCCGATTGTCAAGCCCTGCTGCGGCTGCTGAGTAATGGGATAACCCCCTGCAACGGCACCACCGAATGGGAGACTGGGATAGAAATATTAAGAAATGATATTTCCAACCGTTTGCGGGCTCAGACATTCTGCTGTTGGCTTGATGCCGTCAAAGGGGCTGATTTTAATGACTTTGGAGGCGTTCACTTGAAGGGCAGTGAAATGCACTCAAGGCAGTGATTGCACCTCTGGCCTTTGCAAGCACCTCCATCGCCCTTCATGCTCCTCCGCGCCGAAATCCTGCAAGGACCAAGCACACGGGGGGCTCTGGGAAGACTCAGTAGCGTCAGATTTTGGAGAGGTTTGAGGCAGGACATGGAAGCAGAAGCAGAAGATGCTGTAACCCTTCATCCTTGTGCTCTCCTCCACGCAGATGCAGCCTGAAGGAGGCAGGGATTCCCTAAAGCATCTTCTGTATCTCCTGCGGGGGGGAAACAAGTGGCAGAGCCTTTCATTTCTTGGAGCTTCAGGCATGTGTTGGATGGCTGCACTGCACCCCGGGGCACCGGCTCTGCTGCTCTTTGCACCGGCTGGTGCTTCTAAGCTCTCCTCGGTGATTTGATTTGCAAACTCTCTCTCCTACCAGCCTGCACTTTGCTTTAAAAATTCAGCACCACGTCGGCAGCTGAATGGGCCCCAGAACTGAGAAGGATTCGAGATGCCATTCGTACTGCGGACTCGTTAGAGCAGAGGGAACTGCAGCGTTCCTCCTGTGCCCAGAGCTGCTAATCTTGTTCTGAACGTCGAAAACCTCTCCAGCTTCTCTCATTGTACCGAAATTTGATTATTGCTTTGGCTTCACACCTCTCTCATGCAGGCTTTTCCTCCCTCCTCGGCTGGAAACGTCAACCCCGAGGAGAGAAATTTTGCTGAGCCTTGGCCACGCACACATCCCCCATCCCCGCTCCTAATGCTGCCTGTAATTATCCTGGCAATCCCGGTATGGGGGGAGCCGGTTGTGACTTAGAGAGGGGGAAAATCAGGCACACAGGCAAAAGTGTAAATGCGGTGTCTGGGTGACCGCAGTCGGCACCGCCGTGGGGATTCAGACTGAGCAAATTAATGCTTTTCTCTGTGAATTGATGACTCCTTCCCTGTCGTCTCCTCCTGAAATTCCTACGTAAATGGCAACGGGGTGCGAATGTGTTATCGCAGGTGGCGAATGGAGCCTGACGAACAGCACCATCAGTCCCTGCCCTCTGTCTGAAGGCGACCGGCAGCAGATGTCCCCAGCCTGGCATGAGGATGAAATCCTGCCAGCGCAGAGGAGCGTCTCCCGAGCCAAGTCTGTTTAAAGACTTGTCACCTTCTTGGCCTTTCCCATGTGCCTTTAACGCATCCTTCCTTCCGGAAAGTAGTTGAAATGTCTGAATGTTAAAGGGGTAAAAGTACCTGCGCTGTTTTCAGCTCATCCTGTGAATTATTCCAGAGTGAGTTCGGCCCTTTTTCTGCAGATAAGGAGTTACTCGATGTTTTTAGCGTATCTTTTTCCTCTTGGTGAAAATGTTGCCTGCCTTGGACTCCTGTCATCCCTCTTCTGGAAGCGGGCAATACGCCGAGACCCTGCACCAGGGGCCCGAGGGGGTCCCCGCCATTGCCCCTTGCTGCCGCAGCCAAAATCCGCCCCGCGGGCAGCGGCGTTTGTGCTGCCGAACGGCCGCCTCCTCCGCGGGGAGAACGGGGCAGTTTCCCGCTGATAAACGGCTGTATTTTATCTCGTGTGCTTTAAAAAAAAACCCCACCGCAACGCAACGGTTTGCCATCAGCTCTTTGTTCGGCTGCTATCAAATCGGGAACCCCTCGAGATGTGCCATTTTGGAGAGCGACCGGAGCTCGCCGGGGCACTTCAGGCTCCCGCTAATTACCTGTCATTGCAACACAGTCACTCCGGTGGTTTGTTGTTTGTTTTTTTTTTTTTTCAAAAGCCATTGGGGGCTGTGCCGGGCGATGAGGCCATCTCCTGCGGCAGAAGGGCCGGGGATGAGCCATGGAGGGCGATTCACTGCAGTGCTCCCGTCCCCGAGGAGCTGCCCTGGGCGGTTGCCAGGAGTTTCTTAAAGAAAATAAATTTTATTTCAAAGGCCTCAGGGACTGGGATGGGTGTAAGCTGCTGCGTTAGGGAGCTCTGAGCCAGCTCTGCTCGAACTAACGCGTGTCACGCAGAGAAACTCGGCTCAGATGTCAGCTCGGATCTGAGGAGTGCTGTCACTGAACTCACCTCCTCGCCACGGATCTGAGTTTAGGCACAGCATCCCGTGGACGCGCTGCCTTGGGTTTTTTTGGCTCGTACACCAAGCTTGGAGCTGTGGTGCCACAGGGGCCTCGTTAAGGAGCTGTATCTCTGCTTGGGCGAATAATTAATGATGAAAAACTTGTGGATTTGGTCTCTTTCTATATGTTCATAAATTACTCGCAGCTACCATTCTCCTGCTTAAAAATATTATTTCCCAGGAGGAACTTGTTGCTCCTGGGCTGCTCCCAGGAGCAACTCCTGGGGCGCCAGGCAGGAGGAGAGGTGGCAGCAGCGCAAGGAAAGCCACTGCTGCCAAGCAGGGACCCACATAGGAGCCCAGCTCCTGAAGGAGGGTCGCAGTGAAGCTGTTTGGTAGAAATGTCCTTGGAGTGTAATTCAGTGTAAAGCGGTGGTCCAGCCCTGATGTTAATTCTAGCCAATCTGCCAAATCTGCCTCTGGGGGATCAGGGCCTCGGAATTGCACTTCTCGTCGAGTTGAGTGTGTTCCTCAGGTCTTGGCAGAGTCCTCTGGATCATAAACCAAGAAAAGATAATTGGGTCAGCTGGTGATTTTAAACATTTTTTTTTTAAAATATATATCTGTCTCCTCAAAACCTAATTATTATTCACTTATTTTGCAATGAATTTTTTGTTTGCTGGTTTAATGGGTTACTAAAAAGTAGGTAAAACCATGTAAAAGCATGCACGATGCTAAACTCAAGCAGAGCTCCCCATTGCTGCTGTTTCCCCCAGGAGACCCCCAGCTCCTCCAGCTCCGCGCTGCGGGGTGGCTGCGTGACCTGCGGAAGCCTCATCCCGGCAGCTTGGACCAGGTCCCACCTTGTCCCATGGGTGCCCCTGGCCGAGTTTCACCCGTGCACCGGGGCTCATGCCGGAGCTGCAGCCACGCAAGGTCCCCCCGGGGCTGCGGGGGACCTGGCGTGAATGCTTTGCTCGCTGCTCTTGATGTGAAGTTGTGACATGCACCGTGGTGTCAACAAGGCGACACTTTAATGTTGCTGCTGTCGGCTTGTCAGGCAGTGCCCACACACCGTGTCTGAAGAAGGCTCAGGAGGAGAAGGCGAAGGAAATCCGGGATGAAACGCCACGTGCCACATAATGCTGCCGATAATGGCTCGGGAGCGAGATCTGCGACGGGACTGGCAAGGGCCAGGCAGAAGGGACAGCCCTGAGAAGTGCGTGGCACATTGGTGACGTGCTAATAATTATCTTCACACAGGAGTGAAAAAGTATCGGTTTGCAGGGCCTGAACGACTGGATCTGAGAACTCACCTGCCTGTTGCAGAAGCTGCGCGGAGCTCATCTTGTCCTGAAACATTATCTCTGCATCTTAACCAGGAACAACATTAAAGTCCTGAACCTGCTAATAAAAGTCCTAATCCAGGAGCAAACCATTGCAACGCTCATTCGTGGCGGATGAGAAGACCTAAAGCTTTCATTAGGTTTATTCTTCTTCTTGGAGAATGAATTTAGCATTAAAAAACTCCCTCCTTGACGTTACAGCACTCTCTCCTTGGCGTCGGCTGTGACCCAGACTATCGATGCCAAGTATTTTATCGCTCCCTGTCGTTGCTGGTGGCACATTCTCCCCCCGTAGCTGTCTGCAGGTAGGCGCTAATTAAAGATGTGCCCGGGAGGGGGGGTTCATCCGTTTTGGTGCCTGAGCAGGGACGGCAGAGCAGGGATTATGAGCGCTGACATTTGCTGTGGGATAAAGTCCACGGTGAAAATTCATCCCAATTAACTTCACACCTTTAACTAGGAGGATCAAATTGTGTTACGCTCGTACCGGAGTATAGTGATGGAGATGGTCTCTAAAGGGAAACTTGGTCTGTGGAGGACCTGGTGGTGCTTTTCCCCTCTGCTCTGTACAGAGAGCGCTGAGTTAGATCAGTGGGAAATGAAGCCGGGGGTGGGAAATAGTATCAGAAACCGAAAGGAGAAATGGCAGCATTAGACACAGGTTTTTCTCTAAATGTCTAAAATTAATAAAAGCAGAGGGGCAGACGGTGGGATGATGGCTCTGCTCTGAGCTGCTTAATATTGTCTGGTTTTTCTTCCTGCTTTTGTCTGTCACGCTGACCCAGGTTTGGCCACTTGAAAAGGAGTTGTGGTGTAGTGGCTGTTTTCTTCCTTTGCCCAGTGCCCAGCACGCAGAGCCCAGGCTGGCGGTGTAGAGCAAAACCTGCAAATATATCGGTGATCCGGAGCCCGGCTGTACCTGGGGATGCAGCTAAACCCAGCCAAAAGTCATTCCTGGTAAGTCAGGCCTGGTTTACAGAACCACAGACTGGTGGGGGTCGGAAGGGCCCTCTGGAGCTCCCCCAGTGCCACCCCCCGCCAGAGCAGGGGCACCTCCAGCAGTGGCACAGGACACCTCCAGGCGGGTTTGGAATGGCTCCAGAGGGGGAGACTCCCCCCTCTCTGGGCAGCTGTGCCAGTGCTCTGCCGCCCGCACGGGAGAGAAGTCCCTCCTCAGGTGGAGATGGAACTGCCCATGGTCACGTTTGTGCCCGTTCCCTCTTGTCCTGTCACTGGGCACCACTGGAAAAAGACTCTTCCCATCCCCCGGCACCCGCCCTTTGAGGATTTATAAGCGTTGGTAAGATCTGCCCTAAGTCTAGAGAAAACTAGACTGAAAAGACCCAAGTCCCTCAATCTTTCCTCATAAGGGGGAAAAAAAAAAAAGAAAAAGGTTTAAATTTTGTTGAGTTTGTCAATTCTTTTAAAAAAAATAAAAAGAAATTAGGTGTTGGTATTGGTTGTGTGGCTATCACAGCCTTGTGAATGGCTGCTTTCTCCAGGATCACCGTGAAAAGCCGTCCATACCAGCTGCTCAAAATTAAATGTGACAGGAGAACTGTAAAAAGTGATACATGGCGACTTGGGGGGCGAGCGGCAGCCCCAGCTGCGGCGGCTCTGCGTTAAGGTGAAGGATGGCCATGGGGTGGGCCGGATCCAGCGCTCCCCACCCCCCAGACCGCTGTTTGCTCCTGATGAAAGACTCTCGCACAACCTCAGGCCCTCTCGATGCGATATAAATCATCCCTGCCGCTCTCGGGTGAGCTGCTGCTATTTCCGGAGCGGGATTCAGGCACGATCCTGGTGGCTCTTGAGCATCCATGGAAGCTCTTGAGCATCTTCATGCCCAGAACGACAAAATAGCTCAGTCTCTCCCTGAATCGGGTCTTCACGGGAGTTTTCCAGTCTGTTTGCAAGACTTTTTCTACCATCAGCAAACATGATTTGATTTATGTACAGTGATGCATTCGGGTTCCTTCCCTTCACTTGTGCCTGTGAGTAACCAATCACACATATGGATGACACTGTGTATAGCAAAATATATCCCTGGATTGTCATTTTACTCCACTGTAACTCAGACAAACACGGTCCTCATCTAACCGAGCAGGAAATCTGAGGGAATTTTAGCTCAGGGAGGAGCAGAAAGCCCATTTTCTAAACCGGAGTGCCAGCTGATGCTGTTTCACTGGCAAAACAGCAATTCCAGTTCACCTCCCTGGGAGGAAAGCGAAAACTCATTCACAGATCACAGACTCAGGGCCGTGTTTTTGGGCCGGCCTCCGATTTCGTGTACCTCATTTCGCACATCCAATTTCAAGGGCCATTAAAATAGGTGCGTGTTTGCTTTGCTGCACAGAAGTGCCGTAGTTATTCACGGGAGAACAATAAATGACTGTCCCATGGGAGCTCTCGTAGTAACCTGACAGAACAAGAGGGAATGGCTTCAAGCTCCAACAGGGCAGATTTAGACTGAACATTAGGAAAGAATTTGTCACAGAAAGAGTGACATTGGAATAGACTGCCCAGGGAGGTGGTTGAGTCACCGTCCCTGGATGTGTTTAATAGACGTTTAGATGTGGTGTTGGGGGATATGGTGTAGGGGAGAACTTTGTAGAGTAGGGTAGATGGTTGGACTCGATGATACCAAGGGTCTCTTCCAACCTAGACAATTCTATGATTCTATGAACCTCCCGTGTACAGATCCCCGTGCAGTCACACAGCAGCCGGACATTTCTGGGGACAAAGAGGACTCCGGCTGCCTGTGGAGGGCAACTAAGGTAACACAACGGCTGCATTGCTGCCACAGAGCTGATGGTGGGTTCTGGTAAGTGAGAATTAAGGCTCCTGAAGTCCCTGATATTTTTTTGCCCTGCTCAGTAAGCCTGCAGTCCCCCTCTCAACCCAACCCCCAAAATCTGGCTCTTTGGTTTTTGTGGGTTTTTTTGGAAAAGCTTGTTTCAAAGCAAACTTTTCTTCATGAGCTTGCTATTCGGATGAGTGCATGAGAACAAGGTAAATCATAGAATCACAGAATGGTTTGGGTTGGAAGGGACCTCGAAGATCACCCAGTTCCAACCCCCCCACCCTGGGCAGGGACACCTCCCCCCAGCCTGGGTTGCTCCAAGCCCCGTCCAACCTGGCCTTGAACACCTCCAGGGATGGGGCACCCACAGCTTCTCTGGGCACCCTGCGCCAGGGGCTCACCGCCCTCACAGGGAAAAATTTCTTCCCAATATCTAATCTAAATGTCCCTTCTTCCAGTTTGAAGCCATTCCCCCTCCATATCACTCCATGCCCTTGTAAAAAGTCCCTCCCCAGCTCTCCTGGAGCCCCTTTAGGCACTGGAAGGGGCTCTAAGGTCTCCCCGGAGCTTTCTTTCCTCCAGCCTGAACACCCCCAACTCTCCCAGCCTGTCAATTGTCGGGAATAGCCACAGTCTCTCCTTGTAAAAACTCCCCGGGGGCTCACCCCCGGTTTGCAGGGACCCTTGCCACCCCCCGGCGGTTACAGCTCAGCTCCTCCTCGGGAGGGTAAAGCTCAGCGCAGGCTCTTGGCCGCGCACCCAGAGCCGCGGGTGATGCTGTTCCCTTTCCCGCTTTGCAAAATCTGATAGAATGGCCACTGCGCATCCCCCTCCCCCCCACCTCCCCTTCTACCATCTCGGAGACAAATCCCAGTCCCAAAAGCTGCAAAGCTTGGGAGGAATTTATGCACCGCCACACGCGAGGCCGTGTGTTTCCCGGTGCCCCAGACCCCGCAGCATCCAGCTGCTGCAAACAGCTGCGCAGCGCCAGCCCGTCACCCCCAGCGCAGCTCCGCGCCCTCCCACGCCGCTCCCCATCTGCTCCGGCCGTTGCTTTTCACGGCCCAACGTCAATACGGCAAAAATGTTTTAAAAATAAGTCGTCTGGAGGGGATGGAGTGCTCCGACCTGGGTATTGATGGACCGCTGCCAGAAGGCGCCCGGCTCGCCTCCCTGGGCTGCCTTGAGGGCTGCGCCTGGGCCAGGGGGGTGGGAATTGACATCTAATCAGCGTTAATTGGTTTCTCTTCCATACGCTCATCGTGACAAATCCCAGCTCTTTCAAACCCGTGGCTGTTGTGCTGCTCCCAACCTCAGTGGTACCCACGTGAGGGACAACAAAGATCCTGGTTGTGGCATCAGGAGCACCACTGCCTTTTCTTGTTGTCAGCAATGAAACCAGCTATTAAAGAATTATTCTCTGCCCACAATTTATTTTCTGCTCTACCCCCAGCTTGTATATGACTTCCAGTTACCTTCTGTCCCTGCAGATACACGAACGGTGTGCCGCGGCCGAATAAACATGAAGGGAGAAACCTGGGTTTGCAACGCTCTGAGCAAACAGGAGGACGGTGGTGATGGAGTGGGAGCCCACGGCGCAGAACGATAAACATTTCTGCGGAGGCTTGGAGATTGGTTTTTTGATTCCACACGCGCCTCCGGGAGATTTTTGGGGTTGAAATCTGAAAGGTGAGGCAATTTTTTCCCTCTGCCCCCTCCCGTGCTATAGGGGAGGTGGGAATGCAGCAACCTGCCACCGGGTTGGTACCTTTGGGTAAGAGTCCCACCAGGATCGTCACGACTCCTTGAGCAAATACGGCTACTGCATTTTGGGGCTGGAGCTGCAGCTGTAACAGCCCAGAACGTGGCAGAGCAGTTTTATATTATTTTTAGAGGTTTGAAAACATCGTTCCCAAAACAATCTCCCTCTCCTGTCTTCTGTCATAAATTGTGGAACAGAGAAAAGGGAAAACAGCAGAGGTTTGATTAAATTGTTTTTTTTTTTTCAGTCTTAAAATAGTGTCAGCTTGATGCCTGATATTTTAGAAATTGGATTAGTAGCATCTATTTCATCCCACCAGAGAGGTGGGATTTAAAGCTTCCAACAACAGAAACGCTGGATGCGCAAGAGCAGAGTTTTCCATCCCTGCCACCCTGGTATCTCGTCGTACTATTTTAAGCAGCCTCAGCCAGATATATAAATATACTGCTACAAACAACAACAACAGAAAGAAAGCGTTCCACCAAATGGGGAAAAATAAGAAAAGGGGGCGGCAGCCCTTTCTGAAGAACTCGTGTTGATTTTGCAGAGCTGGATACAAACACAAGAGGGTTCAGTGTATGCCTTTCCTTGAAAAATGTAGCTATTTAATAGAAACGCATAGAAATATTCAATAGAAATATATCTCTGAGGCTTTAGGTATGACTCTAGGTCTGGGAGGAAGAAGACAAATGTTTTGTTTTCCTGAGTTGTGGCCTTTGCAAGGGGAGACTACAAATATCCCACGTAGTTTTGTGGTGTAGACCCAAGCAGCACCCGCCGTGCTCTCCCCGGGGTGCCGAGGGATTCCATCACCCGCGTTTTATGGGACATTTCCACAAGGCAGCGAAAGAGCAGCCGCGTGTATTTGAGGGGCAGAGAGGACCGGTGTGTCCGTAGCTTAATCCAGCCGAGCTTTTTCCTTCTGTGATCGTTTGTAACCTGAGGCACTCTGGGGCTCTTGAACTCAGCAGCTGGGGAAGTTAATCAGTGTAATTAGTGATAAATGAACCTGTTCCCTTCGCCTTAGCACGGGCGTGATGAGCATTAGGTAACCCTGGGAGCACTTGCCACGAGGGGGGCTTGTTATTTGGTGGGGAGGAGAAAGAATATATTGCTTGTAGTAACTAGGGCAACTTGGCTTCCCCGCGAAGAGGAAAAGAAGCAATTAAAGATGTGAGCGCTGCGTGGGATCGTTTGCATCATTAGCCTCAGCGTTTGCAAATGAGGCAGCTATCTTGAGCTCCCCAACGCACAGCACGTCCCTGAGCTGCCCCATCCAGCGGGCAGCGCGGCCGCCGTCCCGGCTCAGCCCGCGATGAGCCGGGGGAACGCATGGGTCTGAAATGGCCCGGGAAGGAGCCAGGGAGAAAACTCTCGTGTTTTCTGACGCCCTTTAGCTTTCTCTTCGCTTCTTTCTTGATTTCTCTGAGGCGTTGCGCTACCCGGGCACGACTCCGCTGTTGCGGGAGGTTATACCTTCTGTAGTATGTAGGAACATTCTTAATAAGCCACGCTTCTCCTAACCGTTACTCTCACGCTTCTGGATTTCTCTTGCATGGTACAAGAAACTAGGGGTTGAAATAAAACCCTAGTGGGCCCGGAACAGATTAGGTACTTAGGAAGAGTGCAGAGGCATTTTTTTTCCTTTCTTCAGGCTGCCTCTTCCTTTTGCTCCCCTTCCACAGGAGCTCACTTCACTTCTCCTGTTGTTTGGAGCACACGCGTTGCTCTTTCCTGATCTCCCCGGGCTTGTTTTGGCTCTGGGTATCATACTCGCTATTTGTTAATTGGGATTTTTTTTGTTTCTTTCTTTCTTTTTTTTTTTTTTTTGGTTGGTTTTTTTCTTTCTTTTTTTTTTTTTTAGCTCCCTCTGTGTTTCTTTAAATTGTTTACCTTCACTTACCGGTTGGAGGGATGGATTTCTTTCGTACCTTTTATTACTTAGTGTTTTTTCTGTGTTCCCTCCATTCTCTGAATTCAGCTTCTCGCTTGCCTTGTGGTTGTTGGCTGCCGCTTACGTGAGTATGACTGCTTGCCTCATCTTTCGCAAGGAGGTGAGTAGCTCTCTTGGGTTAAACTCTTGTACCTCACTTAAAGGCTTTCCCGAATGCTGCTTATGTCCTCGCACAACTTTGCTAAGATGTATCCCGGTGCGGAGATTCCAGGTGTGTGAGGTGATGGCTCTTCTTGAGAGGACACGAATGCTATTCCCCAGCTTTTGGGGGATAAATTGGCCACCTCGTTTTGGGGAGGAACTGGTGGAGATCAGCACAGAGGTGCCCATTGTGGGCACCCGGGCTTGGGACAGCAGCAGCTCCCCGGGGCGGTGTCCGCGCGGCACGTTTTGGGTTGTTTTGTGAGGTTTTGTGTTGGGATACTGGGGCAGTGGGAACATCCCCCCCTCTGCCCCGTGAGATGCACGTAGGGAACTGGAGTGTGCAAAAGGGTCTGAAAAGCCAACTTGTTTTGCTTAGATTGCTGAGGCTTGCACGGGAAAAATGTTTTTACCGATATTTTGGAGGATTTGAGGCTCCTTCTCATGTTCTTTGCCTGCCAAATCTTTCCCCTTTGTAAGAAAGCTGGAAATCCAGAGCTCGTGTGATGAAAATCCCTGATTATCTTTTCTTTTTTTTTCCCCAATGTTTTCATCACAGCAGGAGTCGGAGTGAGAGGAAATGTGTGACCTGCCTTGTCTTTGTCTTGGTGACAGGAAGGATGACATGGGGAAGCTGGTCAGAGGAGCGTCATTGCTCCGTCCTTAATTTTCCTTGCGCAACTGATGGTGATTTAATAAATGAGGCACAGCCAGGACCTTTCGCTCCCTCTTACGCTCATCAAACAATCATCGCCCGGTCACGCTCCAGCTTCAAATGCCTCATTTGCATCTGGCTGACCTTGACTCTCCTCCGCGGACGGGAAGATGAAGAGGTGGGAGTGCAAAGGCTGGGGGCTGGGTTTTACACGTGGATCATGAAATAGTGGCCGGTGCAGGCTCGTGCATGGGAGGTGGTGTGGAAACATCATGTGCTGTGCCATGAATGATGATAGTGAATGGACTGAACGGGAGATAAAAAGGGGGAAGGCACCCGGTTAGGTATTGTTAAAGAATAACGTGAAGAGAGGGGAAAAAAATATGAAAAAAATATGCCAGAGACCATCATTAACTGCACTGTGGGTCCGTGGCTCTTTTAATAATTGGCTATGTAGTGAATGCTAGAAATGATATAAAAAGCTCTTAAGTGAGTGAGGGCTTTTAGTGAATGGTTGGGTGAAACAAAGGAATACTGATTCTGGCAGAACTTTTATTCTAATTTAAGCAAGATCTTTTTTTTTTTTCCTGAGATAATAGCCGCATTGAACATACTGAAATATCTTCTCCATTAGCTCTGGCAGGAACTGGATAAAGCTCTCATTCAGGTTAACTTAAATCCAACGCGTGTCTGCATAGAGTGATAAGCTCAGCCTTGTTTGTTCACCAAACCTAAAAACTTACATTGTTACATCCTTTTACAAAAAGGCAATTGCTGAACCGGCTGTTGCAAGGTAGCCAGCATCCTGTTGAGCGAGCAAGGCTAAAACTGCAAAGGTCAGGTTATGCAAACAAAGTAGGATGCGAAAAAGACTTGGAGGAGGGGAGGGGGGCTCATGAAGACGAAGAGTACGTGATGTGAGGAAGACATGCATCTTTCATCCCTGCGACCACCGGGAGGAAAAGGAAAGCAGAAAACGGCCCCCTAGCAACAAGTCGTGTGGTGCAGATGCAGAGTACGCCTATACCGGAAAAAGAAGAGTATAAAACCAGGGACTTTCGGGAACCGGGCGCGAGCCATCGGCGGAGTGAGACTCCCGGGCCGCCCAGCGCTGTTTTGCTTGCTGCCGCTTGCTAAATAAATACTTCAGTCTTAATTGGCTCCGTCTCCTCGCATCAATTTGTGGGACAAACATATAACGCATCGTAATAAATTAGGCAGGAGCCATCAAACCGTTGTAGGAGTAAGGATGGTGCTTAGGGCTAGCACAGCTAGCTCTTGCACGAGTACGAAGAGCAAATTAGGAGCGGAGGAGCCATGAGGTTTAGTAGAGCAGTTATACTTTGTGCCAGCTCAGGGGGAACATTTAACTAAATTAAGCTAAGAGTATTCATTGCAAGGTAAGCTTTAAAACAGACCTCTGTTAAAGAGGACTTGGTAGTCCTGGGTTCCAAACAGACCTTTAGATCCAAGTTTTCCTGCAGTTTGAGGAAGTTCAGGGCTCGAGCGGAAATTTATGGCCTTGGTCTTGACTCTCGGGCTGTAAACACTCCTGTAAAACGAACGCCCGAGTTATAACTTCCTCAGATTTCTATGCGCTCCAACAGAGAAAGGTCCATCTGGATTTTGGGGACAGGATCTCAGAGCAGAACGCTTTCAAGCGCAGCTGAACTGCATTAAAACTCCTTTTTATGAGCGAGTTAAGTTTCAACACCAATCTACCAACCTGACACGTTCTTCAAGAAGGAACAAACTTTACAAGGCATATTTAAAATCATTTCACTGACAGGTTTACAGCTGTGAGAACATTAATAAACCGAAATGGCTATTCACACCGTGCAGTAGCCACTAAGCAATTATGTTTTGTCTGTAGGCAGCCTAATGAAACCAGCAGTTAACGACCTAATGAGAATTTAAACCAGTGCGCTGCTCCCCTGAGACATCCCTTTTCTATCCCTGGTTATCCCGCTCCCAGGGTTCTCCGGAGAAGTTTAGCGCTGCGTGATGTTCAGGTGAAAACTGCCTTATTTTCTGGGAGCGCTGGGGTGGTTTTTCTGCAGTGCTGTTTCACAGGTGTGTGCCCCGAGGCTGCCACGTTGGGGTCACATCACGATGTTTCTGTAGGAGCTGCTGAGCAGGGAGATCCCCGATAGTATGGCACGGGAAAATCAGAGCGGTGGGATTTTTATTTTTTTTTTTTTTTTTTAGTGTTTCCCTTGGGGCCAGACAGCCCTCCGCTGCCTTCTGTGTGACACGAACACGCTAAGGGATGCGTTAATGAACAGGAGGCGGATGCAGAGCCCAAATGATGACCCGTGGAGGCCCACCGTGCCTTGGCTGCTCCCAAAAGCCATGTCTTTGGAAAGCGGCCACTGCTTATTTTTGCACTGCTTGGAGCCCTCGGAGCCTCTTTTCTTTTGCAGGAGGCAGCCGGGAGGGTCACGCCGCTAACAAGCAAACTTGCACAATCCTTCTGCAGCTCATCAGCGAGGAGAGGACAAAGTCGTTAGCCATCTGTGCGGGGGTAATTAAGCAGTGCAGCCTGGCAGGCAGCCAGCCAGTGGGGGGGGGGGGGGGCTGCAGGATGCTCTGGATGGGGGGCGGGGGGGACGGGGCTGATGTTGATTTTCTTGTCTGGAGCACAACATAGCACTGGCAAAGGAGCTCAAGGTGGGGAAGGGCCGGTTGTCCCCTCGAGTGTAGGTCTTGTCCCATCCCTCCAAGCTACTCTGAGCTCTACTGTGGATATCAAAGCTCCCAGATGAGCTGATGGAGACGAGCATCTGCAAGAAGCTGCTGGATAAGGGTGGTCCTATGACTAATAAGTAAAGCGGTCAGTGTTAAAGAATAGGTATGCCAAGTAATTTTAGCACCTGTTTTGAGCAGGGCAGGCTCAGAAGCTGTGGAGACACGGCCATGCAGTAGCAAACTGGGCTTACAGACAGTGGCTGGTGCCGGTGTGTTTGTGTGCGTCTCGCCCTGCTTTGCAAAGGAGCCCGAGCAGAGCTGAGCACGGAGACCCTGGGGACCACCGCAGGCTCTTCTCTGTCCTTCTCTTACTCAGGCGCTGATTGGAAGAGCCGGGAAGGCGTAGGCTTGCGTCCCTCTCTGCCCCCGCTCAACGTGGATGTCGTGCTACCTATATGAACGTCTAAGCCTTTATCTGTGTATTGCTAAACCTTTAGATCAAAGACAAGAAGTTGCCGTCTTGGTTCTAATTCTATGTTGCTTTCAATATAGTTTTCCTCTGACGGTTGATGTATTGCTTTTTGGTTTCTTTGAACAGTCTGTCATTCTTTTGATACGTAATGAATAGCAGCGTCTATTTTACCCTCATTATACGCATTGTTATATGATGCGTAGCCTTTTTGGGTTCTTTCTTCTCCAAGTCCTAACCGCTACGCTCACTCCTATATGCTTTTAATTCTTTCTATTGCTTATCGGTGGACTCTTCTGTTCTGCCACCCACGTTTCGAGCCAGGTGTCTGTGACTCACCGCACCGTGCGCTAGACATCGGGTCAGGCTAAAGAATGGCTTTAGGCTGTATTCAGCCATATTTTCTCTTCCTCCCTCTGCGTACACGCCAATGTTTTGTTACGAGCACTCTCGCTTTCTGGGCCTCTCTCACAGCTTGATCCTCTTCTGGAATAATCAGAGTTATGTCAGGATTTAATCCCCTCTCAGGTCTGAGGTCCGGCTTTTGAAGGGCCCCACTACTCACGCTCTCCTACTCATCTCATCCTGCCCTTGATGGAAATATTAGAAATGGGTCATTTCTCAAGTTCGTGCATGCTGGCACGGTTTCCCAAGGAGGATTTCTGAGTCTTTGAAGGGTTTTCTGGTATGAGAATGACAATCCTGATGCTTGATGGAAACCTGCTGAAAAATGCTCTTTCTTCCCTTTCATGTGACTGTTTTCATCAACAGATTATGAGCTTTTGGGATTTCTTTTTAAGGGGAATTTCGATGAATCTCCATTTCAGGTTTCAAGTGGGAATGGTGGTTTTTCACCAGCACCTGCTTACAATCCAATTAGCCATAATTTGGTAATTACCCATAACGTGTTTCAGGAGAACAGAATAACAACAGGACAAAATCAAGTAGTGAAATCTCTGTGAGAGTTCTGACTGGATTTGGACCTGCCCTTTCCCAGGCGCAGGATCCGGACCGGCCCCGTACCTCACTGCCATCTCCTTTGAGCTCTGCCATGCAGTGCCTCGTAACGCTGGGGGGGAAAAAAAGAGCATCCCGTCGCTCTGCTCCAGGTTCACACCTGTACAATCACCTGCAAACCCAAAGAGACCAGCGGATATTTCTGCCTTTGGTTCATGTGCCTGAGCTTCGTACACAGCATCTTTTCTTTTGCAAATTTGGCCAGCGTGGCTGCTAAGGGCACAGAGCGCTCTGGCTGAGAGCCTTTGGGTTCTCTCCTCTGCCAGAGGTGCTTGCATCTGTTCTTTCTTCACCGGGTTTTCTCCCTCATCTGAAGGTTCCTTGGTGGAAGCCTTTGCAGACGGGAAAGCATGGCAGGATTGCTAGAATGAAACTGGCTTGTTCATTGGTGGGATGTGCAGCCACTGGCTTTAGGCGGTTGATTCATCCCTTAGCTGCTGGGCTTAAAAACTCTTTAAGCTCTACAGCTGGTCTCCTGTTACCTCTCCAGGATGAGAACCCGGAGCTTCTGGGCTTTTCTTGAGTTAGCTGAACATGCTATCGCACATCCAAACTGTGCCCATCAGTAGTAACGTGAGACTTCCTCCTGCTGATTACGGACAGGAGCGGATGGTTGCTTATACTGGTCCTCTCCACCACTGGAGGAGATGTATTCAAAGAGTTGGGTGCTCCATGAGGATCTGGTTATGTGTTTTCCTCAAAAATATGGTTGGGTGAGGCCTGTGGAGCTCATTTCTTTAGAAGGATAGGAGAAACAGCTGATGCTCCCGGTGCTGGGCCTCCCTACCTAACAGTCTGGCACAGATGTGCTTCTGAAGAGCTTTATAATTTGTCCTTATCATGTTCTATGTGTGATTTAATGAAAGAATTTTTAATGAAAGACCCTTTCTGTACTGTAATTGAGCTCTTAATCTTATCTGAAAAGCAGAGCACAATCCCTTCAGAAAGGGTGTTCGAGTAACGGCCTATTTGCATTTCCTGCGGAACGGTGTCGCTCACAGGAGCCGCTCGGTCTTTATTTAAGAGCAGACAATAAGCAGATTTCTTTGAGTCAAAAATACGTCGGCGATGCCATACGGAGTATGTTTGAGAAGCTTCTCACTTCCCAACTGAGCAAGCAAGACCTTCCCTGGTCCCCAAAAGCAAGAAGTGAGCTTTCCCTTAGGGAGCGCCTGGGCCTTCGTGCAGCGCGGTGCTCAGGGAATGGTACGCGGAGATGACAGCTGTCAGCAAAATGAGTTACTCTGGGCAGGTAAGAGTTGGCAGGAGATAAAAGAGGAAACTTCAAAACAGGATGCTGAAAAAACTGTGAGAAAAGCAATGCGTTCAGTGAAAACCTCGCCTTCATCCTGAGCCTTCAAAAAAACCATTTTTTACAAAAATCCACAAAAATGTCCTGCTTTTGATCAATCTGGTCTTCCTAAATAACCTTTCACGATCAGCGTTATAAATTGAGAGAGTTTAAAGAAGAAGGCTCAGCACAGGATTTTTCATACTGACATTAGTAAATTTTTTAATGAGCTGTAGGTTGGAGGGAAGCCACGAGCCCCCACTCCGGGCTGATGACCCCATTGACCTAAACACTGATGGACGCTCCCAAAACCTAGTGTTGGATTGGCCCAGACCCCAAATCTGGATGGGACTACGTGAAGCACTTAGCACTAGAAAATACATGAAGCACTTAGCACTAGAAAATACTTGAAGCTTGATGGTGATTCATAGTTCCCGCTCCAAAAGCCACGGGCAATGCAAATAGCGACCGGTTTGCTGCCTGCTCTGTGCAGAACGGGTGGTCCTGAGCAGCAGAGCCCTGGGATGAATCGGCTCCTAAGTTGTTGGGGCACAGAAAAGCCTACATCTCTCTTACTTTGGTTCTACAGAGCAGAGTGCGTTTTACTAGACAAATACCTGGAGTGGCAAGGATGAAGAGTCAGGTCTTCCCCTGCCACTGGCTATTGGAGACGCTGTGCTCCTGGCAAAAACACCAGTTACATCTTGTACGAGTCTGTGAAGTCAATGCAGAGGATTCCAGGCTGAGCTCAGATCGGCCGTGTCATTTACCAGGCGAGTGAGGACTCGACTCCGCACCACGTTTCCACAGCTGGAGGTGTGGGATGAATTGCTTCCGTCGACAGGGTGAGAAATGTCATGTTTTGTCTTGCCCCGTACAGCAGATATCCTGACTTGAAGTAGCGCTGTCTTCTCAGCTTCTGCTTCTTCCTCTGCCTCCTTGCACTGATGCACATCTCTAGTGAGGAGAACCATCCGTTCCGGTCCTGTCACTTCATCTCTCCCACCCATGCTTCCCTTTGTACTCGAATTCGCTCATCCCTGAGAAGACCTCCATTAGTGGAGTAATAGGCGCTACTGCATCAGCCTTTGATGTGATGGGCGGTGGGTTTTTGCAGTCAACATGTCAATTTAAACTGCTGCAAATAAAAGATCAATGCCTTCTTTCCTGGGGAAGAAATTAAGGAAAAACCTCTTCATGCTATGAAGTGAGTGTACAAGGCTGAAGAGGGTGAAGGTGGAGATGAGGTTGTCTCCCGAGAGGAGTAAATTTGTCAATTTAGCAAATTAGAGAGAATATGCTTGTACCCGTTAAGTAGTCAGGTACCAAAATAATGTCACTGAGTAGGCAAGGCGGCAGTGGGAATCGCTCACGCTGCTGAGCGCAGCCATGGATTTGGACAGATATCTATTCAGACGAGAGCCCTTTTGCTCCTGCCGGCTCCACGAAGCAGGGCCCGGGGGGGGGGGAGGGGGGCTGGTCAAGGACAATTCCTCTGCCTGATTTTATGGCGCGCTGCTACAAGGCTGTTTGATAGTGTTTTCCATTCCCTTTGCGTCCCTGTGGACAGAGTCCTCGATGAGACCATCCTGCCACACGCTTACTGCCTGCGCGGCGGCACCGACGTGGCCCTCCCGATGCACCAAGCGCCTGCGAGGGCTCCGTCCCCTCTCGTTCAAAGCTGCGACAGGTTAGGGGGAATCTGATGAATTATTCAGCAGCATCAAAGGCCCTGCGAGGAAATAATTAGTGGCTGTGGTTATGTAAGGTGAAAGCGGAGGATTTCACGCGTTTTGGCAGAGGTGCTGCTGGAGAAGCTCTGATCCAGGGTGCTGCACCTGGGGCCGTCGTGGAGAGGGGTAGGAGGTCCCTTGTGGCACCTCTGTCCCAGCTGGCACAGCTTCTCATCAAAAATCAGCCCCCACCCCATCCCCTCTCAATGCAAAGAACTGCTCTTTGTGCTTTCTGCCAGAAACGGGAGGAAACGGAGGAAAAAAAACCCCAACCAACCGAGCAATGCTTGAGGGCAAGCGCTCAGCTCTGCGGGGATGCTGTGGAGGGGGCCGGAGGCAGCACCCTGCCCATGTTCATGGGCGCTCACGTAGCGTGTGCCACCCGGTGAGTCCCTTCCGCAACCGCTAACGCGCTCCTGATTAGATTTAATTAATTAGCAGCAGGTTGAGATTCTGGAATCGGAATTGTGCCGGTGGAGGAACACGAAACAGCATGTTCTCTTGGCATTGGAGCTCCTCTAACGGTACCCGCGACTACGCTCGCCAAGGTAACGGGGGGCGATGACTCAGAAGATGCGCAGGCAGCAGCTGCCAGCACAGTGCCGGCTCCACGGAGGCTGAGCGCTCGGATTTGGTGCTGCCGAGCACGGACCTCCTGTGCCTGCAGCGCCTTTCCATCCAGGAATGGTGCAGGAAAGGGTGACGACTCCCCGGGGATGTGGTGCCAAGAGGTGATGAGATGAATTTCCCACATCAGCCCTTTCTCGCTGCGTTATTTCCTCCCCTCGCGAGACGATGCGCTGGGATGTTTTCTCTTTTCTGCTCCTTCACCGTTGCACTCTGGACAGCTGAACCTTAGAAATGCATTCTTCGGCTTTCGTTCTTTTTCATTAGACTGACCTGTCCGTCAGGAATGCCTTTCTAGCTTTCGGTGGAGTTTGTTAATATATGAAACTTTGAGACTTTTTCTACTTTTTGGCCCTGGTTTTGTGACTTGACAGTCGTGTGCTTAATTTAAAAAAAAAATGTGGTCGGTCCTGCCACCCTCTCAGGTATCTGAGCAGCTCCTGAAGTTAAGCAGGTTTTTATTGTCCAGGTATCGACAGCTTTAATTTCAATGTAAAATAATTTCCGCCTTTTCAGTTTCACGAGACTGATCTGTTTTTCGGTTTCTGGTGCATCCTTAGTTTGGTTAATTCCTGCTGGTGCCCTCCGTGTCCCTGTGAATACTAAAAGGAGGCTAAAACTAAATGCTTGACAGCATCAGAAAAAGGTTTGGGGATACTTAAAAGCAGTCGTCGTGTTTTATGGTTCTAGCGTCCCTCAGTTCAAGTTCCTTCCTTTTTTTTTTGTGGATTTTTTTTTTTGTGGATTTTTTTTTTTGTGGATTTTTTTTTTTGTGGATTTTTTTTTTTGTGGATTTTTTTTTTTGTGGATTTTTTTTTTTTGTGGATTTTTTTTTTTGTGGATTTTTTTTTTGTGATTTTTTTTTTTTTGTGATTTTTTTTTTGTGTGATTCCCCCCCCCCCCCTTTTTTTTTTTTGCTAACTGCTTGCTCTACCTCCCTGACGAGCTCACAAAAGAAACCCCCGAAGGCAGCCAGCCGAGCAGATAAGGAAGCAGATGTTGTAGAGCGCAAAGGTCAAATAAATACAGACAGCTCAGGAAAAAGGCTTTACAAAACGGTGGGAAGCGGAATAGGTGAAAAGGAAGCGTTTTTGGAATGGGCTTACAAAGGGGAAACCCTTTTCTGCAGAGAAAGCCCACCCCCTTAGCCTCCATAACATCTCTCAATGAATTCAAGGCAATAAAGGAGAAGGAATAATAATAACTTGCGTTTTGGTAGATGCGAAGCCCTGCCGGGCCCGGGGACAGCGGGAGCGCAGGCAGCCTCGGCCGCCCTGCAAAACCCTCCCCTCTGCTTTTGCTCTCTCATTTTCTCATCGTTTTATGGCCTCTGCCACGTGGGGAATGAGACGGAAATGCTCCCGTCTAGGAAAGCGTTTAACCAAGTGCGGTAAGTTGGACTTGCGTGTACCAGGGTAGCTGGCTGCTGACCTGGGGCTGGCGCTTTACCCCTCATTTCTGAGTAACGTAGCTTACTTCTAGCTTATTAGGAAATAGAGAAGTCTTTAATTAAAATACAGTTAACTCCAGCCTCGTTAGCCTGGATCCGTATTTCACTGTTCCCTGTATCGTAGGCAGAGATGGAACTTGTACTTTTTTAATTGTGAGAAACGCGCTCACTGTATTGAATTTTAGTCCGGGGCAAATTCGGTGGAGCAAAGAATATTTATTACAGCGCTGGGAGTTACACAGGGGGTTTTTCCTCCTGTGCCTCATTTTTCCCTTTACAACTGCTTGTTTTTATTTTGTATTCTTTATAATTATTCATGTTTCTTCTTGGAACATAGTTTGCATAATCAATGAGTTTTTGGAACGCGACCCACCCCCAAATACATAAACAATGAGTTCTGGGAATGCAACCCACCCCAAATACATAATCAATGAGGTCTGGGAATGCAACATGCCCCCCTCCCAGGCGCTATGCTTCTTCAGGGGTCTTCCTGATAGTCCACGGAGGGAGGGCCAAAGTCTTTATCACCATGTCCTTCTTGTGGCTTCTTCATTCTTTACACTTCTGTGGTTATCTTAGCTAACTACACTACCCTTTGTTCTGCAAATTTTTGGTAGTTCTAACTGTTGCTTTCGTCTGATATCCTATTTAAATCTATCCCTTTTCCAAACGCATAGCAAGCACACACCCAGCTGAAGCCATAGCGAGCACACAAACTGAAGCAAAATTTTTGCCAAATTACTTATTACATCATTAAAAATGCAAAATGCCACCGGGTGGGCGCTCTCTGGTACAGGCAGTGACTTCTGCTACAGCGTTTGTCACGGACGGCCACAAAACCGTGACCCAGATCCATCCTAATGACTCCATGAGCCCAAACTGCCACCCCCAGTGGGACTGGTGACAAGGGGCATCGCTAAACGCCCGGGTCTCGGTGTCCTCCCTGTGGCCTGGCTGCGTCGCCCCGCAATGCTGATCCCTGCAGCGAGGGAGGGATGCAGAGCCCACGGTGTCAGGTCTGCTCCCACCAAACCCCAGCGCTCGATGGTTCCCACCTCATTTCATCATGGCAATAAAAATTAATGAGCGATACAGCTCTCGTCCCTCAATTACTGACCCTACAGTTGCGCTTGGAAATGGCGAAGCGCACGTCTGGGCGGCCAAACCCTCGCTGAAGGAAGGGTAACGTCGCAGAGGTAAAACGCGAAGGGAGATTAAAACCATCTGTTTGCTATTTAAATGCCTTCAAACATCAATTATGATTGTCCTGATAAAGACGGGGTAGCGTTCAAACAGACGCTGAACATCTTCCTCCAGTGCACCTCTAGATAAGATTACAAAGAAGCTATTGTTGTGCCTCAGCCGCAGCTGAAATCCAAATCTCAGCAAGTGCCACTGGGAGGGCGAAACGTGTGCTGGCACTGGGGGGGGCACAGTCTGGGATCTGTTTTCAAAAAATCGGGGAAGGCAGAAAGAGAGGTTCCTGAAAACAGCAACTACGTACAGCCGGCAAGGAGGCATCTGGCCAGGGATTTCGTATTCAAACGCGGGGACGGAGATCTAATCAGGACTTGCTAATTTTCATGAAGACAAACACTTGGGATTCACTTCAGACTCGCATTTTCCTGGAATAATTCAACACAAACACTGTGTATTTATACACGGGCACTTGACTTTTCTGTTGTTTGATGAGTCTACAATTTGTCTTCCTTTTGTGGTCACTGCAATCTTTCCTCTCCTGTGGCTTGCGCTCCTACCCCCAGGACTATTCATCTTTTATGCTTTGCATATTGCTGGTTCTTCAAAGGAGAGCAAACAATGCTTGTTTAAGCAAGCCCACTTTGCAAGCAGATTTGATTTGGACCAGGTCCTGCATAAAACCAGATCCACTCTCATCTCCACTGTCATGTATCTCTATTATTTTTCCCCTCACCAGTGCTTTTCCACTTCTTCACCCTCTGCAGTTCTTGTTCTTCAGCGACTTTGTTCAAAACTACATAGAATTCAGACAGCGCTTCTTTTATACTCCTATCTGCTGTGATGCCTCAGCGAGATCTCTCTTTAGCATCTGGTTTTGCCTGGGCTCGCAGATGCGTCCTTTAAGCTGTAAATATTGCAAATCAGGGGTACAGAAAGTTTCTTACCCCGTGTGAATCTAATCGAGGTTCTTTTCTAACTTCTCGCTGAACATCTGAAGTCTTCTCTTTCTTCCAACCACCTCTGGAGCTGCTTTTGGCTCAGATAAAGCAGAAAGCGCTGGTTGGATTCACTCCCCGGCTGCGTTTCCACCCCGTGCGGCGGCCGGGGTAGGATGTCTGCTTGGGCAGGAGCTTTGCAGATGGCCCTGACCCGCTGCACCTTTGCCTGCCGGTGTCCATCCCAGATCGCAGCAGGCCGGATGATGCCATGTGGGACCTTTTCTCCACTGTGGACTCTGGCAAAGCCGGTGCCTTCCATTTCAGCTGAAGACGTGGGCTGGCGGGATTTGAACTTTTTTTTTTTTTTTCTGGGAACTGGAAGCTCGAGGCATTAAAAATCTGTGCGATTAAACCGCTGCTGATCTGTGGGATTTGGGGGTGCTGTGGTGGCACTCTCCTTTTGACTGAAATACCTCATTGTTAATGGCCGTATCCTGATGTGCTGGGGCAACACGGTTGCCAACCACAGGACCAGAGACCACCTTGAGCCAAGGACCTACCCAGCCTTCTCCTTTTGGGAGGAAGCAGTATGGTGACGGTGGTGGCCTTGGTGGGGATTAAAGTGCTGATGATGGTTTCCAACATTAACTATGGCCTCTCTTTGCTGCCAGATCAACCAGAAGACCTTTCCCTGGGGCCAGATCAGCGCCACAGCCATGTTTCTCTGAGGAGATGGGGGACTAACAAACAGAAACGGGGTGTGTGACCTGCAAAGCTGAGCATCGCGCTGGGAAGAGCGTGGTGATGTCTCACCAGAGGTGTGGGGTCTTTAGCCACCAACTGCGACGGGTTTCAGGAGGTGGGGAAGCCCCCGCATTGCGTCTGCGGGTCTTGACGTCCTGCAGCGCTCAGCGTCCCCACGGCAGAGGCTCTACTGCAAAACCTTGTTTTGCTTATGAGCATCCCGGCAAAATAAATCAGCTGGCCACGTGGCTCTGTCATGCCATTGTCCCTAGCCATGCCTGCGTCCCTGGCTGCCCACACCGTCCCTGGGACCACCCCGCCATGGGGGTACCCCAGAGGCCCTGCCGGCTCCCTGCCTGCCCCTGCCTCACCGTGCGTGGGGATTCTGCATCCACCTGCTGGAGAATGGCTGCGTGATCTCGGCCACAGTTCGCTTGAAAATCTGTGCGAGGCTCAGTTGACGTAAGTTAGCCGAAGTAGGCCTCGCAAGCTGTGCTGAATTATGCTGATAAGGAACTTTACAAGGACACGCTGACCTCGCGGCGAAGAAGTAAACAACTTTGAGGAAGAAGAAGCATGAAGAATGAGGAACTCGCATAGCTAGCTAACCGCAAGTAGGGGGGGCTATGGAAATGTAACTTTTAGAGCATAGCCAATCAACGAATGACTAGTAGGCATAATTATCTAGAACAGTATAAAGATGGAAGCGTGTTACAATAAAGTTGAAGCTTGCTTTACCACTCATATTGAGTTTGACTGCTCAACTTCCCTCGCTCGTCGCATCCACCCACGGTAAAAAGCCCCGCGTTAGCGAACCCCGGGTGTTGCAGCCGTGATTTTATTTTGGGGAGAAACGCCCAGGGGAAGCAGAGCTGTGCGTGGCCAGCCTGATGCCTGCGCTGGGCTCGGCAGCGACCTGCTGAGCTGATTGCCGCCGGCGGTGCTCGCGTGGGTTGGGACACCGAGTCATGGAGCTGCACGTGTTTGCACGCGCGCGTGCAGGGACAGATGGGTACGTGGCATGGGGACTCCCTTTGGTTCCTCAAGCAGAGGCCTGTGTGTACGGTCGTTTTCATTACATAGCAGGTACAAAAATGAAGCAGCTGAGATTTATCTTAACCAGGGAGAGATCTGGAGGCGGGGGAGGAAAGAAACGCACAGTCCGTTTGAAAGATGCTCTGAAAAGGAGTAAAACTTGCTGCCGGGCTTCCCTCCGAGAGCAAGTCCGATCCCTTTCTTTCTTTCTTTTGGTGCTGCGTTATTCCTCCATGGCCAGAAGGCTGCCGGCATTTCGATTCTCTTCTTTAAGTCCTTTTTTTCAAAAAGGGCCCAAAATATGTTTTCTTCTAAGACGCAGCAAATGGGAAGCGCACAATGCAGCCGTCTCTAAGCCTCTCTTCTCCTGTCTCAGGGAGAAAAGAATTCACCAAGCCCTAGAGCCTGACTCACTCGCTGTGTGAGCATGAATTAACCAGGAATGTTCGAGAATTATTCCTGAATAATTCATGAACCTGAATTAATCATGCATTTTCATGAATTATTCATGAATAACTCATGGAAATGCAAGGTTTATTCATGCTCCAAAAAACCCAAGGCTTTTTCTCTTCTCTTCTGCTCTCTCTCCCTGTAAGAAACAGACCTGAAACAAGCTAAGGAGAAAAAAAATATGTATGTATACGGAAAAATAAGAGGAACAATAATGCTGAAACAAAACAACCAGGAAAAAAAGAAAGCAAAGGGTCGTCTTTTTTGTTTTTGTTTTTTTTTTTTTTTTTTTTCTTTGCAGTGGGGACGGCAGGTGGGAGCTCTCCAAGCCAGACAAAGGAGACCTGCCAAGGAACTGCGGTGAAGGGACAAGCCCAAGGCAAAGAAGTGGCCGGTCACCTCCTCTGCTGGAGCAGGCAGCCGGGATCTGGATAAGCCAGGAGACATTTTGCTGAGCCTCAACGCTTGGAGCAGTGCTGACCAGGCAAGGACCGAGCTCTGTTGCTGTCAGGGTTGTGATAGCTTTCTCTCTCTCTCTCTCTCTCTCTCTCTCTCTCTCTCTCTGTGTTTGTGCGTTTGTGTAGTTTTGTTGCATTCGTTAAGGTAAACGAGCAACTGGTAAGCGGGGCAGGAGGGAGCAGCAGCTGTGAAGATCAGTGGTTTTTCTTTAGATGTTAAAGAGAGGAGAAACCCTCTGGAGAGTTTTTTTGGGGCTGGGGCTGTTTGGAAGAAGACAGTCTTTAAAAAAGAGCTGTGTTTCTGGGAGGGAGAGGTCTCAGCTACGCGTTTATCCCAGTTTCTTGGTCTGTGACCTTCCCTGGGCTCAGGAGAGGGCTGGGTACAGCCGCCGGCTGCGGAGCCTCCCGCAGCGGGGAAGGGGATGCGGGGAGCCAGGCGCTTATCCCACAGTGAATTTGTATATTTGTATATAGTTATTATTTATAAAAATGAACCCCAGAGTGTGTCTGGGCTGAGAGAAAAGGGTTGGAGAAGGGCGGGCGTGAGTCGGGGCCAGCGGGGCAGGCTGGCGGGTCTGGGGAAAGTTACGGTTCCTGCAAAGGAGCTTTGCTGTAGCTGATGGTGGTGGAGGGGAGGGGGGGGGGAAGGAGAAAGAGAAAGTTCTCCAGGGTGAACTGAACCTCCCAAGTGAGAGGAATCAAAACCAGGCTTGGCTTTAATGGGGGTGTGAAGGCAAAACCAGAGACTGCAGTAAATTGGGTTGGAGCTGCCCTTCCTGACAGCTTGTCCCTGCCCCACCTCTCCGCTCCCTGCCCCAGCTCCCTGCCGCCGGCTTTGGGCACCGCGGCCCTTCTCCACGCGTTGCCCAGCGCAAGGGTTCAGCCCCAGTCCCCAAAACCCTTCTGCCAAACCCTGCTGCAGGGCAGAGCAGGATGGTCTGGGGTGATGCTCTGCCCGGGCCCTTGGGAGCTCTGGCGGGTGGTCTCTGCCTGGTTTTGTCCCCATCCATGACGTGTTGGTGGAAAGCAGGAACGAAACCCTCCCGGAGCCCAGCAGCCTCCCCCGCTGCCCCTGTGCCTCAGCAGGTTTTGAAAGTCACCGCTAAGCCTGGCCGGGGTTTGGTTGCTGAGCGTTCCCATTTCTCCAGCAATTCAAGCCCGCAGCTCCGAGGGGAGAAAGGGGGTATCCCCGTGGGCAGAGCAGTGGGCCGGGACCCAGCAGCTCCCTGCGGCTTTGCTGCCCGAGATGTGTATTTCAGCGGTCCGTGCCTCAGTTTCCCCGTGTGTGAAACAGAGGTAATTTGCTGCCTGCCTTATCAGAGCACTTTGGCAATTGCCGGAGGAAATAACTGTACAGGCGAAGGAATGATTGTTTCCTGGAATACAGCTGGATCTTTTCGAGTCTTTTCTCTGTACTGCCCTGATATCGTACAGATACGATCCTGCGCTGGAGCAAATTGCTGTACGCCCATTGAAGCCAATTGAGCAGTGCTGGTTCACGTGGGCAGAGGAACCAGCCTGCCTCGGCTCGGTGGCTTATCCAGTGTCTCCTCAGTGCGTCCTGCGGGAGAGCGGGTCCTGCCCGACCCTAGGTGACACACGTCACGGCTGGAGCTGCAGTTCCTCTTCGAATTAAGCTGGGCTACGCCAAAAGCATACTGAGCTGGGCCCAGGTCGGTCCCAGGACAACCTCCAGGGGAAGGGTTTAGGAGGAGGCAAGCGCAGAAGGGCAGGAATGGGAAAGGAGAAATAACGGGTAGAAAAGATGCAGGGACAAGTATTTTATGTCTGCAGGCTGCAGTGCTTCAGCTAGAGCACCATTTGCTAATCCTCCCAGCCATGGGAGAGCACAAAGCCGTGCCGTGACGCTCCGCTCCCGCTCCCCCCGCACCAGGTGGGCAGCCCCGATGTCGGCCAAGCTCTACGTCCTCATCAGTTGGCCCGACGGCAGCCGGGTGATCAACATCGAGAACATCAAGGAGCCCCGCAAGCCCTTCCACCTCTACGTGGTGGGCGAGCAGGTGCTGGCCCGCTGCCCCGGCTTCAGCGGGCTCTACTGGGGGATGGTGGAAGGCATAAGCGGTGAGTGACAACTCCTCTGTCTTGGGCTTTGCAACTTGGGGCTGCTCAGGAGCAACCTTTAGAGAATGAGTTTAGCGCTGAGAAGTCTTCTTTTCCTACAGAGCATAAAGATATTTTAGAGAAGAAGCTGCTGGAAGATAGACAGCTCCTGGAGAAGTTAAGTGAGTAGGGTCTTTTGAAGGTTGCACCTTTCTACTTCTATTGGGCTTTTGGGGTGGGAGGATGCTGAGAGCATTGTAGTCCTGGCATAAATTTCACAGCCCTACAATCGGGGTAAAAAGCACTGAGCGGGAGGTGGGAGATACACAACACTGATACCCCGTTGCACATCTTAAGTGTCCACCTTGCTTTCAGAAGAGGAACCGGCCATCCACACCGTGATGCCACCACAGCCAAAAAAATCCAGGAAAACCTTCCCAAAATGGACCCCGGGGAATGCGTCCAGGAAATACCACGGTGACAGGACTTACCCTGGCAAGCCGCTGCTGAGGGCAGCTGAGGCCAGCCTGCCCCACGACACTGGCAGCTCCCCCATCATCAAGGAGAGACGTGCCCTGGGCAATGCAGCTGGAAGCCCCCGCTCGCTGGCGGGGCCCCCCCACCCAACCAGCGCCTTCACACCCCCATCCACGTTTGTCACCGTGGCCATGCCGGGGACTTCCCAGGGCGAAGAGGACAGGGCTGGTCCAGCTACTAGAGGTAATAGTGGCTGTAAATTGGGACATTGCCTTTGAGCTCTCTCCTGCCTCATCCTGAACAGTAGGTTGGGGTGGGGACCTTCAGAGCTGCAGGAGAGCTCTGCTTGGCTCCAGGGCTGTGTGTACGTTCTCCCAGGGCTACAAAGGTTAGAGATCATAGTGTCACAGAATCATAGAATGGTTTGGGTTGGAAGGGACCTTGAAGATAATCTCGTTCCAACCCCCCTGCCCTGGGCAGGGACACCTCCCCCCAGCCCAGGTTGCTCCAAGCCCCGTCCAACCCGGCCTTGAACACCTCCAGGGATGGGGCAGCCACAGCTTCTCGGGGCAACCTGCACCAGGGGCTCACCGCCCGCACAGGGAAAAATCTCTTCCTAATATCTAATCTAAATCTCCCCTTTTCCGGTTTGAAGCCATTCCCCCTCGTCCTGTCACTCCATGCCTTTGTAAAAAGTCCCTCCCCAGCTCCCCTGTAGCCCCTTTAGGGACTGGAAGGCCTCTACAAGGCCGCCCCCCGGAGAATGGGATTTTCTGATTCTTTCCACCTGGGAGACGTCCTCCAGGAGGGCTGTCTAAAGGGAGATGCCTGTGTGATAGCATATGCTGTCTGCTCTGTGAGGCACCAACTCTTTCTCCTGGGCTAGCCGTTCTTTCCTCTCAAGCCGAAAACCAACCCAGCCTGCCTGAGTAACTGTGAAATACCCCCAAGCCTTCTATCTCCATTAGCCAAACCTCCTCAGATTTGCCAATTTCCCCACTTTTCCAGCCACTACTACATACATTAAATGCACTTTTAAAAATATGCTAGTGCATCATCTACCTGCTGACTAACAGCAGTGTCCAGAGACACACTGGCTCCGCTTGCCTTGCCTACTGCATCTTTCGTGCTGGGAGCAGAAAGAGCCTGCGAGATACCACCTTTTTCTAGTCACAAAATCCCTATTGTTCAATCCTGGAAAGCACGTCTGGCTCACTCAGTTTATGCGAAGGGAATAATGTGTTGCCATGCAATCCAGCAGAGGTGCTTAGATAATCTCTTCTGGAGACAAAGGGATTCGGCATCTTTTCAACAGCTGGTTTGCTCAGTTTGTCTCCCATCCCTGCCTGTAGATTATGTTGCCCTGGCAATGAAGAGGAAGTCAGACGGCATCTTGTCCCAGTGCCAGCAACACATCTGTCTGAACAGGTAACCCCTGAAAGCACAGCGAGGACGCTGAACGTTTCACACCACATACACTCATTTCATAGTGTGCTCCCACGCCCCGGTGGTGCTCACTTTGAATAGATGTTAATGTAGACTTAAACCCAAAGTGCAAAAAATAATGGGAGTTTGTGTGGGTACGTACTGCAGGGTGATTGAGTCCCTCGTGCCCTGGAGTCCTCATCCCTTGGTGGGTCAAATGGGAGGTCCCCCATATCTGTGTGCCAGGGCTTGCTCTGTGCGGAAAGGGGGGTGCACAGGAGGTTGTCCACATGAAGAACCATTGATATTCTTCTCAATACATTTTATTCCTGCTGTAAATGAAAACAGAATTGACTTTGCTTTGAATTCCAACCTTTGAATTATGGATAATTCTCATCAGGAATGCGTATGAATGTGAACATGAAGCTCGTTGTCGTAGTGCTTTTTAGCTTGCTTGTTTCTTCCAGCTGTGAAGAGCGAAAGCTTGACTCTTTGCAAGAGACGGATGACTTTGAGAGAGTTCAGAAAAATTTTGGTCCTGGTGAAATGGCAAGGTAATTAGCAAAAGAAGGCACTTGTTCTTAACTGTATTTTCCTTCTCACTACATGAAAAAGCAGTGAGACCACAGCTGGGTGAAAAAAATGGTGCAATTTTAGAAGCAAGAGCTGCTGAATCTCTATGTAATCAGAGCCAGGTGTTTCTTCCTGATTGTAGGGCTTGGAGTTAGAGATGCAAGAAGGCTCTAAAACGGCAGAAACCATAAAGCTCTGGCCTATAACAATCAAAATGACATTTATCATGTTTGAACATGGCTGTGTGTTGCTTGTTCTATTGACCGTTACTTTGATGACAAGTGTCCAGTGATGAAGTAGCTGCTAGGGACAGTTTTACTGCAAAGAAATAGGTGCCAAAAAATCGTGTTAGAGTACTTGCATTGTCATTTCCTGCGTGTCTGTTGTTTCACACCACAAATATGTGCCTCCTGGGACTTGCAGGACAGGGCTTATATCTTTCCTTAAAACTGAGAAGAAAATTGAGCATCAAAGACTCCATGAATGCATGACAAGGCGGGGAGTGAGGGATAAGCTCTGAACATTTCTGAGCTACTGAAAAGTCCGGACCATGTCATTCCTCTCTCTCCTGCCTTGCTCCTCACACAGACGTAACTGGATTTGGCAGAGAAGTTGTCCTGCCCCTGCTTGCAGGAGAAGCGATATCACTGCTCGGGTGGAGGTGCTACGTCCTTTAGCAATAATGGTGAGGCCATGGTGTCTTCTTGCCTCTACACATGTTGTGCTCTGGGTTTAATTTTTCAGGGCGGAGAAGATAGAGCAACTGGAGAGGATGGTGTCGGACCTCCAACAGGATGTCCTCTCTCTGAAGAAGAAGGTGCAGAGGCTGGAATCCCTGTCCTTCCAGGAGGAACTCCACCGGCAGCCATGCGAGGTGGTAGAGCTCTTCAATGGCTACACTAAGGAACAGCTCAAAGAGACCATCCGGTTTGACCAGAAAATCAGCACCGCCTGCAAGACACTGCTCTACAAGCTCTTCACATCTGACTACATCCAGAGCCACTCCATCACGGGGCGGAGGGGCAATACTTTCCGAGAGGCAAAGCCCATGATGGATGAACGCTGCATCAAAATCATTAGGGTGCTGTTGAAACAGAAGTTTGGAGATCACCTCAGTGACACAGTGATCACAGAGAAGATACAAAATGTGCAGAAAGCCCTGAGGCAGAAGTTTAAGACAGAATGTCTCTGATGCATGGAGGGCTTGCTGTCTCTTCCTACCACGCTCATCGGTGTACCTGAGCAGCCCTTCCAGAAAAGACGAGTCCGATCTGCTGCTGTTCAGCTCATTTCCCCCCCAAGGAACCGACCCAAGTGAACCGCGCGCTAAACGCCACAAACCTTTCACTGCCAAACCTCTGCCTGCATTAATCGAGCGGGAACTTTGCCCAGCTTGGCTCGGTTTTTGCACATCTGCTAGCACTTTATGAGTTCCTTTCCATCCAGTGTGTGCAAACCTCACTGCAGGGTGCATGTAATGGTGTCCTGGCCTTTTTGATGGACATGCTCAAAAGCTTGAGGGTTCCCCTTGGGTCCAAGTATGGGTCAGTAAATCGTCTTTGTTCCACCTTGTTAGGGATAAAGACTGGCTCTGGGGTGGGGAGTGTAACCCCAAGGAAAGCGGGGACTCCAGCTGCAGATGGACTTTGTGTCACCCAACACGGCTTCTCTCCGCATGCCTGTGGTTCCCCCTGCAGCCTGTGGGACAATATTTGTTCTCTTCACTCCCAATGAACGTCTTCTCAAAACCAGATTATTTCCATGGAGAAATCCTGTACATATTTTTATGACATAAGACTGGAGGATGGAGGGCAAAATATGGTCCGCTTGTAGCTACGCTTTTCCTTCAAAGGTCAGACATATTATGAACACGGTCACTACAATTTAAACACATTATTTATGTCCTAGTTAGGAAATTCCAGGTAGAACCAGGGATTTTGCTGTGTGAAGGGCTATAGAGGAGGGCTAGAAAGACGTGTCTTTTCCTAAATAGTTCAGAGCTGGAGTTTGGGTGGATTAAAAGTGTTTTTAACATTAAAAGAGTAAGATGCTGACACCAGTCGACCTCACAGAAGTGCTGCAAAATACCAAACGTTCCCCTTTAAAGAGGCTTCTTAGATGAGAAATTGGTTTTCTAAGTTAAATTTTTAAATTATTCAGGAAAGGAAATGTCAGTTGTTTTACGTTAATCAAAACATTTGGTTTAATTTATGTTTTTTTTCTGTTTTTGAGTGTTTAATTTCTCTACACGAGAAATAACAATGCAAAATAAATGTATTGAAAAACAAGGACCTGTTTTGAAAGAAAAAAAAATGGAAATGTGTTATTTTCAGAATTTTCCTCCCCTCTCTGCCTCTTTTCTAGTTGAAACCAAAATCATTAAAGTAGGGTTAGTGTTAAGAAGCATTTTGGGTTTGGTGGGAGATATGCTTGCCAACATTTTTGGCACTATTTTCATCAGACGTGTTTAACAGTCATGCTAAGTTCCTGTAGCCAATAACTAACGATATGCCTTTTGTTTTCCCAGCGCTTTTCCTAACTCCCTATTATGCAAACATGCCAGTGATGATCTCTCCTTTGTGTGGACCTTGACTTGAGCAGCAGCTGGAGCAGGTCTACCCTGATCCCTTAGAGCTGAGAGCACAGCCCGTCCTTGAAAATACGCTCAAACTGAGCAGAACTGCCCCAAACCCTCCTCAATGCAGAAACGCCCCTTAAAATACAGAAACCTATTACCTTCCCGCTGCAGGCAAGACCTTAGGTTGGTATCACTGCTCAGGGAAACACTCCAGGAGATGTTTTTAATGTTGACTTATCAAAGAGAAGACCGAGGAGGCACAAATAGCCCTCTTCTGCAGACACTTGCTTTGGCATCAGCCCTCGGGGCTTTCTCACACCTTCCCTGCAGGTTCTGCTTCTCATTTCCCCGGCGGCGACATCGACATCGCAGCCAGCAGCCCGGCAGCGGGGAGGGATGGAGAGGACGGGTTCCTCAGACCCACCCCCAGCGAGAGACCACCATCGCCTCCTGCGTGACCAGGGCTGAGTTCAAGCCGTTTCCTGGGGCGCTCGTTTTCACCTTAATCTTCCCTCCCGCTGCTTCCTCAGGTCCCTCGCCAAGCTGCAGCCCCGAAAGCCAGCTCACAACTGGTACTTATTAAAATACGTGTCGCTGCTGCCGTCCCCCGCCGAGCCCCCTCCGACGAGCTGCAGCTCATTACTGCAAAAGGAGGGAGAAAAAAAACCCCAAACCTCAAAGAGGACGGACTTGTTGCGGGGAGCGATGGGGCCGGAAATAAGTTGTCTCTAATTGGCTCCTCTGGAAGCAGATGAAGCCGGGTGACCTTTCTGCTTTGAAAGGCCCTTTGGTGGCTGCCTCAGAGGTGAATGTCGCAGCCGAAAACGCCTGCTGATGTTCAGCGAGCGCTCCCGGGAAGCGGGGCCGGTGGCGTGGGATGCTCCCCGGCTCCGTGCGCAGCACAGCCGTGGCACTCACGAGCTGACGCTCAAACGGGCCCTTCTCAGCAAGAAAAGTTGTCCTTAGCTGCTCTCGAAGGCTTTGATATGGCGGAGAGGGCTGAAGAAAGGCAACGCAGGCGGCTTTTCGTTAAACTTCGTTTTTAAGGTATTTGTGAAGCGGAGGCAGCATTTCCAGGCTAATTGGGAGCACTGGCAGACACCGATGATCAAACGTCGCCACGAGGATGCCGATGCTCTCACCTCCCTGAACTCCAGCTCCGGCTAATCAGCCTCGAGAGTGAAGATCACACAGCGCTGAGATGTGGCATCCCTTCGGGAATGAAGGGGTCAGGGAAGATAGAGGAGGAGGAGGAGGGTTTATGCCAGAACCACTTCACTTGGGGACGTTCAAAGCCCGTGTCTCTCTTTAAGTGACGAAGGGCAGCTCCGCTGAATTGCATTAACCTCCCACTTTAAAAGAATTATTGGGAGAAGCCGGACTGGTCTTTCTGTTGAGGTGAATCGCTCAGCTGAATCTGCAGCTTTTTATTAAATGTGGAGCTCCTCTTCAGCTTCTGGCCCCTCTGGGTGCTGGAGGACGTGGGCAGCGAAAACCAGGGTCAAAACTCAGGGTGGCCTTGAAGGAAGTTTCGCACTTGGTTCAAAAGCAAGCAGAAATGGGACTTGTCAACCTTTGCAAATATAGGACAGGCTTGAAGCGTCCAGTCCTCCCCCCTTTCAGCAGGACCCAGCGCAGCGATGCTGTCCTGGGTGGTTTGCGCGATTCAACCGCGGTGTGCAGCAGCTGAGCGCGGACCTTACGGGGCTCTGGGGGTCCTCAGTCCCCAGCACCCCGAAAGACGGCAATGGGGCACTGCCACCCACCGCATGGTTACACCTCTTGTTTCCTTAGGAACCGGCTGAAAGCTCCGCGCGGCTGACGGGCAGCCGTGCTGCCAGCGATACATGGGTTTTCAGGGAAAAATGGAGACTTTTCCAGCCTTTACGCTTCAGCTGGGCCATAGCACGAGACTTCTGCAACTCCCGGTTGCAGAGGTGCTGCTGACTTCCCGCGGGGAAAAAACAAAAAGCAACCTAAACAAGAGGGAAATTCTCCGTTGTTTAACCCCGTTTATTTCAGCTTTACCTCCATGACTCTGCCAGGGGGGTTCCAGCGTCCAGCACGGGCAGATTTTAGTTTGCCCATTTCTTGGCTCCCAAGAAACACGGAGCAGCAAGTCTCTCAATGTCTGCGCAGTCTGCATCCCCTGGAAACTGTAACGTTCCTTTAACGCTACCGTGCAAACTGTGCATATTGGTTAAAGGAATAATGTTAAAATGTAGCTAAATCCCTTCTTGGGTATTAACCGAGGTTTACAAAGCCTGGCTGCCTTTACGTAGGTCCCAGGCAGCCGCCGCTGAGGCCGCCCGATGCTCCGAGCTTGTTTGATGCTCTTGGAAAAATCTTCTGTCGCGGAATTAGTAGCTCAGCGGGTGGTGGAAGTACCTCGTGCTTGATCTGGTTTGAGATCCTCCACCACGCAGCCGGAGGGACAGGGATGCAACCTGTAGGTTGCTTCAGCTGGGGGGGAGGTGGGGTACACGATGGATTATTAAAAGGACAAGCCTTGGTCTGCAGGAGCCGTTTCCTACCGGCATTCAACACACAAATACTCAGCGTCACAAGATTTTTTTGTTGTTGTTGTTGTTCTGCTAAGTCTTTATCTTTCTTAGTTTCAAAAAACCCCCAGCGAAACAGAGAGAATGCACATAGAGATGTGGCCCCAGAGCTATGTGTGTCCATTGTATTTGCGTTTCTGGAATATTTTTTGACAAAAGAAGTTTTTTTAAATCATTTTATATTTTTCTTGAAAATATTCCTGCATTAATTTTTTTTGAGTGCATACACATACTTGATAGGTGTGCAAATATATCAGATTTTACAACTTTAAGCAATCTTTCATGTCTCCGCTTCAGTCACATAGTTATCACACGTCATTTTTACCAGTATTTCTCTGTCTGCAGGACATGATTACATTATTCCGACTCATATCTCTCTGTATCTCCCTCATCTATTCAGAGTCAAATGGAACCGGGGAGATCGTTATTAAAACACAGAAAGCGCAGGAATAAAATTAACCGTAGCACCAGTTCTCTGCGTGCTGAATACACCGAGGAAATAAAAGGCCCTTCCACTTCTAATAAAATCTGGATATGAATTGCCTCATAAAAGTTTAAATGAATTATATTCAGAGGCCAAAAAGAGAGAAAAGAGAGAGCTCGGAGCCCTCTGGCTGCAGGACGACTGCTCTCGTTGCCTCGATGTGCAGCACATGGAAACATGCCGTGGAAGCTTTGGAACCAGCTGTGGTGTTCTGCTCAGAAAGTGAGCTTCAGGGCTTGCTGAAAGATTTGAGGCACAGGTCCGTGGGTGGTTAAAGCCCCTTTCGGTGAAACTTCAATCCCACTGATGTTGCTGAAGCTCTTCCCGCTACCTCCTGAGGGCTCAACCTTCGCTTCGGTTCTTGCCCACGTCCCTTGACGGTGGAGGAAGGACCCTGCAGAGGAGCGGTGGCTTCTCATCCCTGTGCTTGCCCCACTCCGATCCTCCCAGGGTCCCAGAAGGGATTTGGGGTATGGACATGGTTTCTCAGCTGCTTTGCCTTGGTGCTGGAAGATGAGGGCTGGTGAGGAACATGCCCCAGTTGATCATCCTTGTAAAGCCCCCGTGTCCTCCTGTTATCCGCATGTCCCAGGACATCTCACTCCTCGTGAGAGGCAGTTTGGAGACATGCGTTCCTTGAATCCTATGTTTCACTGGGTGGGTTTTTTTTGTTTGGCACAGGGAATTATCTGGAGCGAAGGGGACTGCATGCCTAACTCAATAACGGAGAAATTAGCACCCCACAAAGCCTCGGACCGCATGGTGCTTATTGATTGTTTCTCTTAAACATCAGCAGTTTAGCCCAGAGTGTCAGGCATCCGAGGAAAAAGGAGACCGCAGAACCGATGTACTCCTGGTAATGAATAATCGTTAAACTCCAAAGGACTTTATTATTATTACCATTAATCCTAGTTGTATCGTGCCCAGAGACATGGAAGGTGGAGATAGATGAGTTCGTGACCTACATATTACAGGCTAGATTTTATCCTGCTAATATGAGAAAATCGATCATTTCTTAAGTGAGAAGACCGATAAAATCACTGACTTCAGAGGAGCAACATCATTGCCATTACATGTTCAACAAGCTCGGCGGAATGGTGCTGGAGAAGGGTCGAATCCCTCTGCCGTATATCTTAAATTCAGTTTTTCCGCTCTTTCCAGGAGGGAAGCAGGTAACACAGGCGGGGTTTCCCCTTTGTGCTGACCTGCTCCTGCCCAGGTCGGGCATCTCCCCATCCCATTTGTTGTCCCCCTGAGGTTTTTCATCCTCTGAAGTCAGGAGAAATTGCCAAAAGTGAAGGAAAGCCATAGAAAGACCCCTCCAGCCATAGCACGGGTGGGACAACAGTCAGAGGTTTAACGTTGTTTCTTTAAAGTGGTTTGGACCAAGAGTGAAATATTGTCATGATGTGGGAACCCCACTTATCTTCACACTCCCAAAATTACTCCAGCGTGTTTCTTTGTAATTCGCCGTGTTGTGGAAATTATCCGAGCAAGAGGACTCATTCCTCTCCTGGAAGATAAAGAGCAAAAGTAGCCATAAAACACCCACAAAAACCATCTGCCTTAATTTGCCCAGACCAAAAGGGAGGTGCAAACTGCTCTCTGGTTTGGGGGTTTTTGTACAGCATGTTTCTTAATTCTCACTTGAGCTGAACCATGAAGAAGTTGGGTTTGCTTTTTACAGAAGTACTGCCTTTCTGTTTGGAGACGTTTCTGTATTTCTTGGCTCAGAGTGGAAGAAATGACTATCGGTGTATTCATGACCCTTCCGGTGAGACCGTTAGGGTGCAAAGTGAAGTCAGTTTAATGGCTCGTTTTGGCAGAGCAGTTTTACAGCTTATTTTAGTCTTGCCGTTAATTCAACCAGTTCCTATTTATATAATACACGCTGCTGGTTTAGTGTATACCGTAGGGAGGGGGGCTAAGAACAGGTATTTTCAGGAGGGAAAACCAGTGCTGAGAGCCCCAGCAGCCCCAGGGGCAGAGCTGCTTTCTGGTGAATGATCCGAGAGCTGAGACTGACCGTCCTGCATTTCTCCTGCAATTCCTGCCGGCCGCGACTCTCTCTCGTGCTTGCACGACTTAGAGGGCTGCGTTTACAGCACCACCCGAGAGCCAGCAACGCGAACCAGAGCAAGGCGGGCATCTTCAAGGCACCGTAACAGGGTCGCCTGCAAAGCCCGCTTCCCGTGTCTATATCGTTTTGTACGTTTTCAAATGCTTTCGAAACCCCTGTGGTTTTGAGAGCCAAATCTAATACAAAAGAATGATCGTTTGTAGATTCTGATGTTCAAATTCACCCACTTTTATCAGGAACTTGCAGCAGGCTCAGATCTGGCCCCACGTTCATTAAGTGAATGTAGAGAGTAAGGAGGGATGGAGAAGAAACCATCAATAGTGAAAAACTTTGTTTGCAGACAGCTCCGGGGGTGAAGGCTGATTTCCACACTCTCTGCAGATGAAGGCTGATGTTCAGAAGTGCTCAGGAGTAACACGGAGCCGCCTCTGACCTGAGCTGGATTTTGCAGCTCCCGGATGCTCCAACTTTCCTGGGGTCTGACGCAAAGTCGGGCAAAGTCAGTGGCAGCAATGTTAAATTTCTTCTGCGGGTAGAGTTTAAGCGGATGTGATCCCTGGACCAAAAGAGCAATTCAAAGTCATGTCTACACGCTGTTCTCACGGAAAAATAACCCACTAACCCTGCCTGCCCCTGCGAAACTGTATCATAAATCTGGAGTAATCGTCGATGACAAATGGCCTGGAAAGTGGGAAAGGAGCAAGCTCGTGTTCTCTTGTGAGAAGAAAGATAAGTTAATTCTCGATTAGAAAAGACAGCAAATGGAGGTGCTTCCAGCTGCACGGACGTTATCCTGACATTGTCTGTTAAAGTTAAATGCTCGATAATGACAGTTACCATGAATTAGCTACATAATATATTTTATTGTGCTTCACGGTCCCTAGGGCTGACGTGCCAGAAACTTTTAAAGAGAATAAAAACACAGAAGGGGAGGCCTCCATACAGGCTCATTTTGAATTTGTAATGCTTGGTTATTAAGAGTATCAAACAGCCAAAAACCCACACATGATACCCATATGCTACAAATTCATCTTCAGTGTGCTCTGTCTTAATAAATAACTACATGGACAAGTGGATGGGTCCCCAAATGACAGATAGAAACACACCTGAGCACGAGAAATGTTTTTTCATTTTCTAGGCCGAAAACTGGGATGATGTTTCTGGTAAGCCGCTGAACTGTCAGCTCTTCCCATCTATTTCACAGGATGCCAATGCAAGGTCTGATTTTCATCGCTGAAGTCAGTGTGAGTTTTGCTCAATACCTTCAGCCATCAGAAGTCCAGATCCAAGAAAAAAAAAAAAAGTTATCAGAACTCAGCAGGATTCAATTTTCAGTCGCCGGATTTCAGTTTGACAACAACAATCCATAGGAAAAATGCACGTATGATTTTTCCTGCAGACAGAAATGAGAGAGGGTGCTGAGAGCTCTCGTGCTGTTTGATCACTTTAAAGCCTCGCCTGCAGAAAGTGAATTGGTGAAATTCTGCGTGAAATGTTCTGGATGCGTTTCCAGGCAAGGAGATGAGACGAGTAAACCTTCCTTGGAATAGCCTCCCCACGACCTCCATGGTTATCCACTTAAATGCCAGGGCGAGATTTTTTTTCTGGCTCATCTGTGAATTTACCCTGTGTACTTGTTTAGCCGTCCACTTCACCACAGCAAAGAGAATCAAAGAGGTTTCAGCTCTCTCCCCCACCCCAGCCCTTTATGTCTTGTAATGTTAATGAGTGATAATGCTTCATGATTTTTTTCACAGGCTATTGCTGCTGAAAATTGCTTTGGTGCATTGGGACTCTTATTAACTGGGAAAGTCAAGAGCTTTCTGCAAAGCAGAGGAATAAAGACCGAGAAGTGTTGTGGCTAGAAATCCTATAACGGTCTGACCTTTATCTTGTCTCAGAATCAACTCTTAAAGAGTGGGTCCTCTCGCCCCTCGCCATGCGCGCTGGGGAGGAGCAGCACAGCTCGCTCCCTCCCCCTCTTGCCCAGTGCACCACAACTCACACGTCCAAAAAGCAACACTTTCCACCCAAATTGAGGAGCCATTGGGAACTGACAGCTTTTGCTTTTCATGATTAACAAAGCTTAGATCTATAAAGCAAAAGGCTGATGAATGTATTACCTGGGGCGCAATTAGTTGTGAAGAGAGGCGGGGGCAGCTCTGTAGCTCCATCCCTGCAACCTCCTCGCTGTCGCTGGGAGCGTGTCGAGCTCTGGGTAGGGGAGGGATCTCTGGGATTTGGGTAACCGATATTTCTTTCGAAATGGTGCTAGCCGAAGCATTAATGCAGCCAGGAGAAATGGGAAGGACTCTCTGATGTAGCAACTGGTTTGTCTGGGATGAGACTGCGACAGAGCAAAGCCCAACCTCTCCTCAAGGCTCCAGTAAAGGAGATGGTTTGTATGTGGCAGCGTTATCCCCATCACGTGCGTCACCGTGGGAAGGAGCCGACGGCCAGAGCCTGTGCAATGGGACGAGGGAAGATCATTTCTGCAATCCTCTTGCCTTTCAATGCAAAGCCATCAAGTCCTCCACGCACCCCCTCCTGACCCCCACGGCATCGGCACGTGCATATATACATAGAGACACCGGGATTTCTTTCCCAGAGCCTTTGGCCTCTTTCACTTCAAGTCCCCGGCCGTTGTAGTGCCACGGGGGATGAGATAGGAGTGGCTGCACAAGTGACACCCTATGGCCAGATTCATGGGGGCAGCCGGCGTCCCCTAAGCGCTAGCGAAGCAGTGAGAAACAGAGATGGCATCACTGAGTGCTGACTTTTTTTGCCTTCCCTTTTTGGCACTGAGAAAATGCTTTTGGCCTCTTCTGTCCGTCAGCGTTTCCCGAGGAGGGCTGGAGATGCAGGTGTTTCACGGCACTGCGGAAACAAAAGAAGAGCTATCTGATACGTGGGTGAGGTGTAATGTCTCCACTGTCCACGTCCATTTGGAAGGACACTTTAAAGCTGCTTTATCCTGAGCTTGCAGAGGCACTGGCAAGGGATTTCTACCCTCACAGTGTACCGTTTCTGAAGAGATAGCATCTCTGGATATTAAATAGCCTTTCAGGGAACAGGAGCAGCTGCAAGATGTTTTTGTAGACCAAAGGTGCAGCTCTGGCAGCACTAAATCTGAAAAGTCAACAAGCAGATTAAACAGTACGGGTTAGCTCTTAGAGCGGAGATATCCAGCCTGAGGCTTGCCGCTGAAATTGGTTATGAGAGACCATAATTGAAAGGAAATACGGTCTTTCTAAATCTCACAAGGTTTGGAAGGTGTGCGTGAACACCGACTGGGGGATGGTGTGCATACGTTGGGGGGTGTGCGTCCATCCTGCGATGAACCACTTAACCTTTCTTGTGAGCATCCACAGATCATCTTGTTCAATATTACCATAGTGATTATCACTTGCTTGCATCAAAATGTAAAACAGGCTTATTAATTATTTATTGCATCGACTGTCCTTTACTCTGCCCATTTGTCTGCGTGGAGAATCACAGAATCATAGCATGGTTTAGGTTGGAAGGGACCTCGAAGATCATCCAGTTCCACCCCCCCTGCCCTGGGCAGGGCCACCTCCCCCCAGCCCAGGTTGCCCCCAGCCCCGTCCAACCCGGCCTTGACCACCTCCAGGGATGGGGCAGCCACAGCTTCTCGGGGCAACCTGCGCCAGGGGCTCACCACCCTCACAGGGAAAAATTTCTTCCTAATATCTAATCTAAATCTCCCCTCTTCTGGTTTGAAGCCATTCCCCCTCATCCTATCACTCCGTGCCCTTGTAAAAAGTCCCTCTCCAGCTCTCCTGGAGCCCCTTTGGGCACTGGAAGGCCACAATAAGGTCTCCCTGGAGCCTTCTCTTCTCCAGGCTGAACAACCCCAACTCTCTCAGCCTGAGTCTATACCTGGTTTGGGTTTATGGTTACTATTTTTTTATTATCTCATGCAACATCCTACAGGTGACCAGCATTTGCATCCCATACTTGGAGAAATGGTGCTCTGAAGTGTCTCTCCTCCATCATCTTCTACCACATTTGGAGTCTGGCCTTGGTCGGAACCACCTAAGGTTCAGTTCAGCCTCTGAATATCGAAATGCTCTCACCAAGGTTTGGGGGTTTCCGTGGAAGGTCCCAGCCCTGCTCTGCAGGCTGTGTTTAACAAAGTGGATTGCAGCACTCCTTGGCCGCAGTGCTTTTGGGTGGCACATAGCCCTGCGCACTGCTGTGGCGGGTGTGGAGGGGGATGGATTTCTGGATGAGAAAGCACAGCTACGAACCAAAGAGAGAGAGCTGGAATCAGACCCCAGTGGCTAACTGAGCTGCTGGCTGCCAGCTGGACAGGAGATCGATGGAGAGTTACACCACAATAACTCTATAAAGAACGGAGACACGTGTTGCACATGCAAATATGATTGGAAATATGACTGCAAACTCATTCTTCAGGGAAAGGGCAGGACATCAGCGCCTTTTCATCTACCCAGAATAGAATAGATTTTGCTGAAGGTGCCAACATTTCTTTCTCAGAAACAATTTTGCTTCTTTCTTCCCTGGACACAAATGCATCTGTTTTCTTTTGTTATTCAGAAAAAAAAAAAAGAGGAAACAAACCCTCACTGTTCAACTTTGATAAAACTATAGCTTAGAAAACTCTACATATTAATAGTGTGAATCACTTAAGTGAGGTACATTATGTTTTCAATTTCCATGATGCTTTTAGTGTAGGCAACTTATCAGGGGCTGCCGTTTAATCTGTTGTAGCAATCTTGAACATTAAAGCCAGGTTATTTCACAAAGGGATGTATTCCTTTCACTGGGGAGGTTAATATCACCCATGATTATATTTGACATTTGGGCCTGGCATATTATTTTTCATACCGTGTCTGAACATAACTACGCACTCTTCCCATGAACAGTGTTTGAAGTGGGTACATTTCAAATATCTGCACACATCCATAAGTGTCATCCTAACAGCCTCATCGCTGTAAATAAGAAAAGACAATTTAATGAACAAAATGGGGAGGGTGAATTCAGGAAATGAAATTTTCCGTAGTGGGTAAGCAAGCAAAGGATAAATATCCTTGTTGTGCATGCCTGCTGAAGAAACTACAAAAGAGGAGCAGGTGCTGTGCTCCTTGGAGGAGCATCTCCAGAGCATCGTCACTCAAAAGCATCCCTGAACAAACCCTACTGAAATACAGCTGACGTGCAGCCGGCCTCCCAGCTTCTTGCAAAGGTTCCTTTCATAATACGACCCACAACATGGCTTAGAGGTCCGCTCCCACTGAGAAACAAGGATGTATTTGAAGAGACAGGTCCAGAAGCTGATGTCTCAGATTGAGCAACACTTTACATCCTTCGAAGCCAATGGACTCCGGCTGGCTGTCAGCAAAGGGCTGCTTGAGTATAAGCCTAAAAGGACTCTTCAGAGCTGAAGATGGGAAAATTCACCTCGAATCTCAGTGCTGGCCTGATGAAGATGGCAATTCCCAGTTAGGGTAAATGCCTTTCATTTAGCAGTCAAGGGAGCCTGCGTCATGGACATCAATGACTCATCCATGTCTCCACATGAACAGATCCGCCAACTTCAGCTGGTAATTCTCTGTTTGAACCCCACTTGCTCCCTTTTGTCTTTGGTAAGAACAGGCTATTGAAGGTGAAGCTCTAAACGTTGTTCTTGGATGTGAATAACTTGGGGAACTTAGTGCCCCAAGATCTTGGCAAGACGTAGAGCTGAGCAAGTTCTTAACAAATCCAGGGCCTTTTTACTTAAAATGTTAGCTCTCTGCTCTCGTTGCTGTCATTAGCTAGCTGTTGCAATGGGTGGAAGCCAGCAGGGCCTTGATGTAACCTTTGGATGTTGTTTGGGTTCTTTTGGTTTTTTGTTTGGTTTTTTTTTTTTTTTTTTTTTTAAATCACCGCTGTCCTATTTCTGGTTTTGTTTGTTCAGCCTTAGAGCCTTAGTTGTGTCTTAATGAACTATGAAAACAGAGCAGTGGACTGAAAGGGAAGAATAGGACACGAGGAGACAGCAGTTCAGGAGAGGAAAAGAGTAAGTGGAATTAAATTACTACCAATTTCTGAGGCACGACAATGCATTAGTGGATTTCATGGAGGATTCAAACAACTGGTCTTGAGAAAATTCTCTTCCCAAAATTCCATGTCATCAAACGTCATTTCCACAGTCCTCTCCTTTGATTTATTTTCAAAGCTAGCTGATAATGCTCCCATAATCTCTTCTGCCTTTGTCTTTTATCTGTTCCTAACCCTGTGGCTACAGTGGAGGAAAGACCCCAAACAGCGATGGCAGCAACTCTACCCTTCATTTAATGCAGTGCAGGTAAATTGAGACAAATGGGACTGTGCAGGACCACAATATCAGATCTAAGAAGCCAAGAAAAGAAAGAATACCCAGATTCCAGGGTCTTTGAGCACTACCTGGGTAAAGACACCAATATATAGGATCAGAGCCAACTGCCCTTTGCTCTCTAGCGCAGCCCAGGGCTCCTTGGGAAGACTGTTGGATAACAGAGGGTGTCCTGCAAATGGAAGCTCTACTTGAGAAATCTGAGTAGAGCTGATCAAAATTTAGAGCTTCACCAAAATGAAGCCGTTTGGATTAATTGAAAAACTCCCTGAACCCAACAGGGCTGGGATTTCAGCCTGAAATCCCCCTATCGTGCTTAGTTATATGTTAATACAGTCAGAGAATCATAGAAAACAGGGCTGGGAGAGGACATGAGGCCATCACAGAAATCTGCTCCTCTGTCTGCCTATGGCTGATCTGTCATTTCCTGTCCTGCTTTTATAAATCTTATCAACGTGGAGACTTCCCTGTTCCCCACACAATTGGCTCCGTTGCTTCAGTGTCCTTACTCCTAGGGAGGTTTCTTCAATACCTGACTCCGAGCTGGCATGGGTTAGGGGAGCTCCAGAGGCGAGTTCAGGATACAGACAACCTTGCCTGTCATTTCAGAAGTGGCCAAGTGGAATATTTTATGTTTTATAACACATACCTTTGGGCCGCCTGATGGCTTTCTATGCATCAGCCCAATTTTTTTAAATATACCTGTTTTCCCCTGGGACACAGCGCTGCTTAAACAGAGCTGCTCTTGGAGCAGACCCGCTCCAGTCAGGGGAAACCCCCTCGTAGAATGCACCTCTGGACCTTCTCTCCCCTCCTCCTTGTCCCCAAAAACATTCAGACCCGGTTCCAATGGGGACTGCTGTACTCATATTGTGAAGTTTTTTATGACTGCAATTTTGTTTAACATTGCCCCTGAAGAGCTCTGCAGTGTTTTTCAAAGCTCCAAGTACAAGAGCTCCTTGAATCTTTCCCCTAAGTGTTCCTATTGCTGTCGGGAAAGAATATTAGAAGAGTGTGGTCCTGACTTCCACTCTCTCATTTGGAGTCTGTGAATCATGTTTTACAGCATCCCACTCCCATTACCGCCAGCTCTGCTTTCCTGGGCTTCGTTCTGCAGCACCTCATACAGCGGGAGGACTAATGAGTTTTGATGTCCCATGGGTTTGTATCCTTTATCCCATATCTGTCCCCTTTTATTTCAGTACCCTCAATCCTGTATCCTGTCCTCGGCCACCCTGTCCGGGTGAGGCAGGGCAGCTCTCCGGCAGCGCGGATGCAGACTGGGCCACCAGCATACGCTGACTGGCCAGCAGCACGTTGCCAATAGAACAGGCAAGGGATGCAATTTTCTGGATCGTTTCATTTCATAAATCGTTTCATAAATTCTGTGATTCTGTGATTTGCTTTACTCGGGACATACTTTTCACAAAACTTATATTTGACACCCTTCCTTCCTTTCTTCTAGCCATCCTTCCCCCCTTAATGGAATGATTTTTAAAAACTATTAGTGAACTGAACACAAGAAGTGGCCGGATCAACCAGCACAGTTGCAGAAACCTCATCGCCTTTGGAAACCAGGATAAAAATCCACTTGCAAGGATTTTGAAAGTGCGGGGAGGGGATTCACCAGCAAACGATGCTACAAATAATTCCTACCAGGGGATGCTTGTGAATGCCATTTGATTAGGGCTCGTCAGCATTGTGGGGTGGAACAGCTGGGCTTGTTAATGAAAATGCCTCTTCTATCAACATGCAACTATTTTGCAAGGGGGGATTATTTTAAACAAAACAGTTATTTGTGAAAAATACAAAAGATTTCTCTAATATCCCAACATCTGATTGTGATATTAGGGAGTGAAATGTCATTTCGAATGGACTTTTCAGAAGGAAACTGGTTATTTATAGGCATACTTCAGAAAGAGAGATCAGAACAATCGTCTGAATTGCAGAGAAGCTCATTCGTTTTTTCTTTCCCTTCCTTCTGCCGGGGCAAACAGCTGCTCCCGGGCCGTGCCCACCACGGACCTCTCTGCACACCGGCAGTGCCATTGCACCGGTGCCTACACAGATGAAAGCTGCCATCGCTCCCCTCATTAAAGACGGTTCCCACGGGGGAATGATCCCTCCAGCCCCAAAGGCAAGGATGGGACTTCCCTAGTAGGTGACAAAAACCATCAGCTGGATGAGGCCATTATTTCATTTCAAACTAATAGGGTTAGAGGAGGAGACTCTTGAGGTGGTAGTGAATTAAGAACATCTGAGAGTCTCCGATGCTGGTGGCTTCCCTGGGTTCCTGGGCTCGAGCTGAGGGGCTGGGTTTCCATCCAGGGGGTCCAACACAGGAGTTTTCCCCCCATTCATCTCCAAGTGGTGCCCCTGGCAAACCCGGCATTGCTCCATCACTCCTGCCGCGAGGGTGAGCTGTGCTCCCCCCGGACCCGCTGCAGGAGCACAGCCGCCTCCTCGGGCATCCTGCCCCTCTCCAGCTGCTGGGCTCCAAACAGGTCGCTGATTTTTCTAAGCGCTTTAGTGAACTTTGCAATGGTCACAGGCTGAGGTACGGAGAGGCTGAGCTCTGTTTTCGCCTGAGCCTTCGGTATTCTGGGAAATGCGATAAAGGCTGGCACGGGCTTTGCATTGCTAATTAGCACGCAGTAAATGAGCTGGCATCCCGTGCAACAGGCACCGGTGATGTGCTAACAACACTGGCTGGTTTTTCCTGGTGATAACTGGGATCAGGACAGGGATAACTGGGATCAATTTTATTGAACAACTCTCCTGCATGAAACCTGTCTGCCATGGAGGGGGCATGGAGATGAAGCGGGGCATCACCACCCCACCTTCGCTTCTGAATAACGCACCCCAACATCATTCCCAGGCCAAGAAGCTGCAGGATATTTTTACCGCGGACACGTGGAACAGGAACGGACAGTTTCAGGCTGTGGCGTGGACTCGGCTTGTTTTCTCCCAAGCTGGCCCCAAAACCATCCCGGAGTCCTGACTGCTCCCACCTCGACCAAACAGATTTGTGCCCGCAGCTCAGCTGCAGGGGCTGGAAAGCGGTTGGCATCATCCCCGCAATCCATCTTGCAGCGTGAGTGAAGCCGAAAAGTCTACTTAAAACATAATGGAGGAGAATGGTCCTGACAATTCACTTAATGCCAGGACTGGGAGATAAAAATCCAGCAGAAAATGTCATACAGGTGGTACTTACTAGGTAGAAAAATAGTGTAATGATGGCACTTTCTTTGAAAATTAATTTCAGCCCATTTAATTGCCCAGGGAGAGCTAAGGGTGAGCATGTGACTGCGTGCTTAGATCTTCACACTGGCTTTTATTTTTGACTGTTCAAACCCAGCACCACTTTAAACTGGTTTTGTACAAATAAGAGTGAAAACGACAATAAGTCCTTCATCCTGAAGTACAGAAACATTATTCTTCTCTCAGGCTTCTTTGTAAGTCACGGCTGCAAAAGCAAACACTAGTCCACCTGCGTGCCCACTAAATCATACAAAGCTCCTATGAAATATAATGCTCTCCCCATGGACACAAAGTTCTTGTTGAGAAGCCCAAGGATACCATGAATTGACCATAGAAGTGAAGGACATTATATATATATATATATATTTTATTTTTTTTTAATTGAAACCCACCAAACGGAAGCCCTGTCGGCCCCTGCTCGGAGCCATCTGCTCCCTGTTGGCGGTAACGAAGGCCAGGCTTTGGAGCTCCAGCCTCCAATGTCACCGTTCATTATTTGCTGGCTAATCAGAGTCGCTTCATTTGGGAAAATAACTGTTTCCACGCGCGAGCCTGGCCACGGACGGGCTTTGCTCCAGCTGAACACCGCTGTGCGTGGACGACCGCATCTGTGTGCCAGATGCAAACAGCTGTGAAACCCGCGCTGCGCAAATGCAAGTGTTTTCCTTTTGGTTATTCCTTCCTTAATCCCGACAGTTTGGGTGTTTGGTCGTCTGCTCTGTGGGATGTTCCCTGTGTCGGGTCCCCCGGGCCGTGCCGAGGAAGCTGCGTTGAACAACCCTGTGGATGCTGTGGGTTGAGGTGAGCTGTTCCCCGAGGTGAGAGCTGGGATTGCTCGGGGTAAGAGAGGCAAAGCCCCGGATGGGCTTTTCCTATGGGGAGAAAAGTGTGAGCGAGCCACGGATCGGGCTTTCTCTTCCAGCCTCTGGCAGGGCAGCCCCCTCCCAACGCTTGCTGGGGTCTGGTAAGCGCATGAAGCAGATGGAGAAAGGGAGATGGAGGTTCCCAAGGGAGTGGTATCTCAGGAAGATCTTGCCAGTTCTCAAGAATTTAGGTAGCTTCCTCAGTCTTGGAGGGAGATGATGGGCTTTGCTTTAACCACAGTTGCAAATCCAGTCCAGAGTTGGGGTCCTGCCTGTTTGCTGCTGCGCACCGCAACTTCAGTGCAGAGAAGACTGGTACCTCCTCATCCCACCTTCACTGAGCAAAGAGGAATGGCCCAAAGGCCTCAGAGCATCTGCGCTAGCAGCGGTGAGGAGAAACTGAGCCTTGGATCCTGCCCTCCTCCTGCCTGGGCATGGCCGGCTGGGCTCTTCCCAAAGCGGGATGGTCCCCGGGTTCCTGCCTCCGTCACCATCTTCTCTGAAGGGCCGGATGGTTCCCCATCCCCCCAACGCTCACCCCAAGGGGGGATCATCATTTCAATCTCTCCCTTCTCCTCTCCTCTCACCTCTGATCACTTCTTCCCCAAACGCTGGGGCAGAACGTTAGGATTATAGGTTTCTCCAAGAGAAGGACAATATTTTTTAGGCGTAATTTTTACCATGTAAGGTCACGCCGCCACAGGAGCAATAATTACCATGAGGCAAAAGTAGTTATAATCTTCTGACACGCTGAGGTTTTGTTCAGCTACAGAAAAGCGATGGTGTTTGGTTTGGGGATTGTTGGTGTTTTTTGGGGGGTCTTTCAGTTTGGTTTTGTTTGTTTGTTTGTTTGGTGGTTTGGGGTTGTTTTTGTTGTTGTTGTTTGGTTTTTTAAGATCTCATCTCTCTGCGCAGGGACCAGAGACGCTTATCTGAATGTCTCAGTGTTCTCTCCCGGTGCGTAAGTACCTCGTAAAGACTCTGATGAACAGCTTCTGCTGGAGGATTTCGTAGCTGCATTCAATCATCACTAGTAATTATTACAGCATCTATTACTTCTATTTAGATGGAAATTTAAAACCACCTGGTGTTAGAACTCAGACTATGTCCCCTCTTTTCCTCCAAAGCCCTGTATAGTCCCTAAGGCAATGAGGACATGTGTGTGCCCAGATCTGGCGGGGTGGGGGGGGTGGGGGGGTGGGGGGGATGGTTATCTGAAAGAGAAATAAATACTCAAGGCTTGCATAGGAGCTACCAAACCCGCTGTTTGGTACTTTTTTAAATGAAGCTTCCAGATGGGAGGCGGCTGAAGTGGAGTTTGGGGGACTTGGGGCTCTTTTCAAGGCACATTTGGGTGGGTTGTGTGATGGCTGCCTGCCTCAGTTTCCCCTTTGGGAGACAAAGTGCTGCTAAAAAGCTAGTTCCTGTCAAGTAAGGGGTGAGAGATGTCATTCTCATCGTCCTGGTTCTGGAAACTTATTTGTTGGTGATGTCAGTTTAGTTTTATGTGAGGGAGCATTTATTGAGTGCATCAGACACAGTCGAGCAGGAGAGCCCTCGGAGGCATCACACCTTGCAAGAAGGGCACATGTCATTTATTTTTTTTTTTCCTCTTGTGTTATCCTCAATCCCGCCAAGTCCTAGGAAGGGATAGAAGCAGACAAAACTTTCTCTGTATGCAGTGAATAGACGTTATTAGAGCAAGCTGGAAATGGCACCTCCTCGCATGTCAATATTTGACTGGAGGTGATGTGGGGGCGGCATCGATTGCGCTTCGGCTTTGATGCATTGTCACTTCAAAGCACAAAACTCCCCGAATAGTTCAGGCTCGGCGCAGATGTTGGCAGGTGATTATAAATCCATGCAGAGACGGGAAAAACCAGTCTTTGGGGAGAGCTTCAAAGCTGAAGCTGAGAATATTGCAAATGTTATGAAATATTTCAAAGTCTGTCAAACGGGAGCTATGCTTTTAGATTAGGTTAAGGAACATGCGGGCTAATTTTGTAAAGCTCTCTAGCGCTTCTTGTGGATTATGGATTTTAATCTTTTAATCTTTAAATAGCTGCACTTTTCTTTTAGTTTTCAATTAAAAAAAAAAAAAAGAAAAAGAAAAAAATTCCAACTCTAAGAAACCTGAGGAAAGCAGGTGTTTCTCCATACTGCTTAGTTTGAAGGCAACTCCCAAATGACGGCAGTTAGCGAATCATACAGAGCCTTTTACTAACGCAAATGGGCACATAGGTCTAAGGAGGGGTTCCCAGCTTGCCCCGCCGGGGATCCTGCTCCACTCCTTGCCTGGGGAAGGTACCAGTGCCAGGGGATGCACGGCCTGCTCGCGACGGTCCCGCTCCCCGGCATCTCCCGGTTTGCTCCTCTTGCTTATTCACCTTCCTCCTTTCAGCTCCGTGTTTGCCCAGGCAGGAGGGGGACTCTCCCGCGGGAATACTGCGCTCGCGTGGGATTGCGGGAGATGGAGCCAGTCGTGGGTAGAAAGGAGCGGAGGGTGTTTGCAAATCTGGCAGCTTCGGAGAATTCATTGTTCTTGAAAATTAAAATCGAACGGGAGATTTTGGTTCTTGCAAAACAAGCAAACCCCTGGTTGCACACTCGCAATCCCAGGACAGTTTTGGATGAGGTTGTTGAACCAGGATGAATCCTTAATGGGGTGAGCTAAGTGGTTTAGATATCCCTGAGGTGCAAAATACTCCTGGTCCCGGAGAGGAGAAAAAACCCAAGAAGGTACTTTTGACCTACTGTTGCTTTTGGGATCATCTCCTGAGCTGCTTACGCAGCTGTCTAAATGAGTCTGTCTAAATTCATTTTGCAACTTGTTTTAAGTACTTGAAAGTATTCGTTAAAGGCAGAGGTAAAGAAACTACAGCTCAGGCCAATCTGTTGGGTTTTTTTAAACCCTCCTCTAATGATTTCTTTCAAAATTTGTAATTTAGCCAGTAGGTGAGTGACTGTCCTGTATTCCAGCTGCACTAACTCATCTCTCCTGGTGGAATTAAAATGTACCTTCAAAAGAAGGTGATTTTTTAATTGATGCATACAAAGAAATTAGGCAGAAAATAATGGTCTTTGCATACAAATACTTTTGTGACTTCCAAAAAAAATATAATCTATTCACACTCCAAAGAGAGTGAAAAGGAAAATCTCAGAAATCACTACTAAGTTATTACCCAACTTCAAATCTTTGTTCTTTTTGAAAATTGTCACTTTAATTATAATCTAATTTTTAGCAGGATTTTGTGAAGGGGGAAAAAAAAAAAAGAAGAAGAAGAAAAAAGAAACCTCAAACACTTTCTCCTCCTTGAAAGCAAGGAAAATTCCTTTTAAAACACCAAAAATTTTAGCAATTTTGGATAGGGGAACCCACAGTCAGTTCCTATGCTGCTTCCATGCTGCTTCCTATGCTGCTTCCATGAAGAGGGGAGGTGATGGCACTCCAGTAACACCTTTCTTCTTGCCACTCGGAAACCCGGATTTTGTCGGAGATGCCACAGCACACGTCGCATGGCAATGAGGAGGGAAGGCAGGGAGCCAGCTCTGCAGCTGGCACGGCAGCAGCGTGCAATAAATCTTATGGTAGTAAACACGGAGTCAACGTCTTCCACCTGTATTTTTTTTTTTTTTAAGGAAACTTATTTTTTGATTTTAAAAAATCTTGTTGAGACAGCTTTCTTTGGAGAATTTGGGGGCTTTATGAGAAATGTCAGGCTTATTTTGCTTAGCAAGAGCCCCCTTCCTCCCATAGACGTACCAACGCTCCCCAGTGTGTCATCATCAGCTATTGTCACGTGGTGGAGCTGGCGTATCATGTGAATATTTAGGGTTTTTTTTAATTTCTCCAGTGTAAATCTGGACCTTTCCACAGCGAGATGGGCCCGGGTGATGCAGAAGAGCCCGGAACTGGGTCAGGACTGGGGGCTGAGCCCTGCGTGCCGCGGGAAGGGCAGCACGCTTGCTTTCGGTTTTCAGAAGCAACAAAAACTTGCTTGAGCTTTCCAGTTCAATTCTTCCTTTGTTCAGAAGATGTCAGGAATATGTTAACATCACTTGGGTATCCAGACACAATTTAACAAATGCAGTGCTTTATTATTAATAATAGACTGGCAGACTTGAACAATCCTCGAGCGTCTCTTTACCAACCCAAAATTGCTGGTCTGTACCTATTACTGCTAAATCCTCCGTGTAAAGGGAAAACAGAAAACGAGTTTTAAACTTTTGATTCCTTCCGTACTCCACCAGCCTGATGGAAGAATATAAAATCTGAGCTCTCCACCACGCAAAGAACACCTGAGGTAAGCGGAGACTAATTGGGACTCTGGTGGATGAAGCACGTCCCTGGGAAGGAGGAAGATGAGGGGATGCTGTCTCTGGTCCTCTGCGGCCTCGGATGAATTACTGGACATCTCGGGGGTCGCTGTGTCTTTCGTGCAGCTTTTCAGCCGGTCTCCCCGGAGACCCCCAGCCTTGGCAAACAGCCGAGGGAGGATTTCTCCTTTCGCTGGCGGTTTGCTGGGGTGGTTTGTCTCCCTCCCTGCTAGGAGCGGGCATTGAATTTGTGACCAGTTCTGGGCTCCCCAGTTCAAGAAGGACAGGGAACTGCTGGAGAGGGTCCAGCAAAGGGCTACAAAGATGATGAGGGGATTAGAACATCTCTCCTACGAGGAAAGGCTGAGGGACGTGGGGTTTTATAGTCTGCAGAAAAGAAGACTGAGGGGCGATCTTATTAATGCTGATAAATCCTTCAAGGGCGGGTGCCGGGGGGTGGGAACAGTCTGTCTTCAGTGGTCCCCAGTGACAGGACAAGAGGGAACGGGCACAAACGTGACCATGGGCAGTTCCATCTCCACCTGAGGAGGGACTTCTCTCCCGTACAGGCGGCAGAGCACTGGCACAGCTGCCCAGAGAGGGGGGAGTCTCCCCCTCTGGAGCCATTCCAAACCCGCCTGGAGGTGTCCTGTGCCACTGCTGGAGGTGCCCCTGCTCTGGCGGGGGGTGGCACCGGGGGAGCTCCAGAGGGCCCTTCCAACCCCCACCAGTTTGGGATTCTGTGGGATTCTATGAATTTACAATGTGAATTTTCTGGCGGTGAGATCCAGCTGCTGATTTTTTTTACTACCTTTCTCTGCTAAATTAAAAAGAATCCTAGCAGGTCATCACATGGGGGGAAATAGGCTCTGGTGTTCACCTGTGACACCAAATTTCTTCCTGTTCCCTGCGCTTGCTGAAGATCATCACTGCACTCATCAGCCTCGCAGGAGCAGTGTAGAGAGCTCCCTTAGAGAGGAGCCTGCACCTTCTTGACCGGTGCGTCTTCAGCAGAGCTTCTCCCCTATTTATCGTAGAATGATAGAATGGTTTGGGTTGGAAGGGACCTTAAAGATCATCTAGTTCCAACTTCGGCCGTGACTCGTCCACCTTCCAACCGTACCCACCTTCACCACCATATAGTCCAAGTGGCCTATTTCTCGCCGTGAGTCACACTCATAAACATTGCTTTTTTAAACTGCTTCTGCCCTCCAGCCAGATACAGCACTCTTCTAATTTTAGTCCTGTGAGTCACACCACGGATTTTTGACAGGGAAATATTTATTGCTTATTAGCCAGTGTAGAATCCCGCTCCGCACATCCCAAGGACCGACACGTCTGCTTCTGCTCCAGCTTCATTAGTGGTGTCAGCGCAAATACATGAACAGCTTTGGACTTGCAGGGATAGATTTTTAGCAGCGTGCATGACCACAGCCAACAGCTCCGCTAATTAAAGCGCAGTGAAGGACCGACTGCTAATGGAGTGCCAAGTGAAACACTTCTGCAGCGGTTTTTTTCTTCTCCTTTTCCTTTCCGTGTACAGAAAAAAAATGAGTGGGCTTCTTGAACCTGCTCATTGTAAGCTAATGTGTTACTTGCTTAAAAACCTGTCAAAATCAAGAGGAAAGAATAATAATTTTGATGTTCAACTGCGTGATTTTTTTTCGCTTTAAACCAAAGCATTGTTTTAAATGATTTCAACCATCAAAGCTTATTTAGCAGAGATTAAAATTCAAAATGAGTCTATGAAAAGATAAAGAATCATTTAGCTTTTTTTTTTTAATTTCAGTTGTCTTTGTGGGAGTTAGTGCAAATGAAATAGAAACATACATTCGGGTATGAGTGGTGGTGGAGAGCAGGAAACCGGAATTTGAGCCTAAAAATCAACACGTACTTACACAGCCGTGATATTTTGTTTTGCAGGAATCCTTTATTTAAGATATTTAAGAAGCCCAAGACGTTACAGAGATGATGAAAAAGAGAAATATCCTGCTTTATAGCAGCTCTAGACCCGTGGAAGTAGATACTGCTTCTTTTGAAGGCAGTTTGCAGCATGGGAGCTTTAGTTCGGTCTCTGCATTAGCTTGCAAACCTGATCTTGTAGACCCCTTCTGTATATTTAGGCCTCCGAAGGTCGCAAGCAAGGGTCATTGCGCGAGAGCGAACGAAAAAGCTCATCCGGGATTTCGTTTTGCAATGGTTGCCGGGTTTCTTTTCGGTTAGCAAAAAAAAAAAAAAAAGAGCATTTCTCGCAGCAGCGAGTCTTGCGCTTTTCCCGGGTTTCCGAAATGAGTTCATGAGCCTTCAATAAGGGAAACCGTGTGAATCACTAAAAGATAATATTTGCTGATGAGTCTCCGTTGTGAAGCTCGCTCACAGGCTGCCAGATGCGCAGAAACTCTGAAACAACGTCCTCCCCTGACGACTGGTTGCAAACAGAGGGATGATAAGGCTCAGCCTTGTTGCTTTCCCTGCCGGCTGCCTGGAAGGGCGGGAAGGAGGTCCTCGGAAAGAGCTTCTTAAATCTGATTCCCAACCAAGAGGTTCAGGAGATCTGCAACGGGTTGGTCGATGCTGGGGTGTGCGATGACATTTCCTCCGTCCTGGAGGGGGGGATTGGCCTGAAAGCCCCCGGAGGAGGTTTTACAGCTCTTCCCTAGGGATTTCCAGCAACAAGAGCTGTTCCCGTCTCATCTTAGCCAAAAGCAAGCAGCGCTAGTGCTCCTGTTTCTGTTTAAATTTCCTACCGCTGGTGCAACCAAGGGCACCCTTCAGCAATGCACGGCGGCTCCGCTCCTCTAACGCCCTCGGCGGGATGCCGGGAGCAGATACAGACACCCTCTGCATCTGCGCAGCGAAGGAGCTCGTGGCTAAGGTGGAAACATCTGCATACGGTCAGGCGCGAAGATGCACAGGGGTTACGGCAACACCCACCGTGTCCGTAAAGTATGTACGTGCACCGGTGTTTATGCGAGCACGCTAACCAGCATATGCAGAATGCAAATCTGCGGGGGGGCGACAGCAACCCAGCACGCGTTCACGCTACAGAGAAAGCCCAGCGAGCGCTTCCCTCGGCTTTAAAATGAAAGCCTTATAAAGGGGTAAAGCGGCCCGAGTTTGCCGCGTTCTGCCACAAGAAAGCTCAGCGGGAGGACGGGACTCAGCCCGCCCCGAGCACACAGAAACCCACGCTGTGGGAGCTGGGGAAAGAAATAAGGCTGGCTCGGGTACAGGTAATTAATGAATTAACTCTCCTCCCCCACCTCCCCCTCAGCCTACAAGTAGCGGCAGCCGAGGAGGGGGCAGAGCTGCTTCTGGGTTGAGGTGATGGCGAAGCTGGTTATTTTACAGAGATTTTGGGGTAGGGCTCATTTCAGTGAGTACAAGTCATGCTCTGAAAGGACAGAGGGGTTTTTCTTATGGCTTTTTCTACCTTGAGGTGTTGCCTTTAAGCCACCGGGAAGATCTCTAAAAGCCTCCGTGGGAGAACTGGGAAAGCAAAGCCTCTTCTCCCCTGAGCAGCGGCAGGCAGTTACTGTGCAATCAGGTAATGCTTTAAAGGGTTACTTGGTGTTAAAAGTCAATATTCTGGGCAATTTTCTGCTGGGGAAGAAGCATTTTATGGGCTGTAGCTACAGACTGCCGCAGACAAAGCCCTGCGTTAGCAACTGGAGTTGGGAAGGTTCACCTCTTCTTCTCTTGTCCTGTCTCCTACAAAAGGAAAAAGGAAATTAAATAGGGACTGGTTATGCTGGTGGTGAAAAGTGAGAGTCCCTGTTTTCCCTTAGGGTTTCTCCAGAGTTACTTGTGTGATCACCTAATCCAAGTGCTCTTGGAAGGAGCAGTAATTTGGGTCTGTGCAGCCCATTTGCACAGTACTTGGTACAAACACTGTTAGAGGGCAGTGTCTTTAAAAAGGTGCTCTTGGCTTTGGTTCTGCTGATGCTGGCCAGGCGATATCTTCCCAGGGGACTGTCCGGATGCAGAGAACCCTGAAAAAATAGGTCTTCATCTGAGAGGAGTTTGATTTCTCATCAAGCAAAAAATGGCCTTGAGGTGAGCGTTCCCACTCTTGGCAAAATGCAGTGGTGCCTCTGAGTTTTGTGTCGCGGTACGACCCTTGGCATGTGTGTGCAATTCTCCCGGAAATAATCTGGAAAAGCGTTTCATCCACAAGTCCATAGAAAAATATTCACTGTTTTCTTCAGTGATAAAAGTTTTGCTTCTTGAAATCTAATTTAATGGGTGCATGCATTGTTCCAGCACCGAGAAAGCTTAATTCTCTTGAACGCCTTCATTTCTTGAAATAATTCTTCTGCGCTTTGTGCGTTTTCTAACAGCCCCTACTTTACCGCTTTCCAAACAGCTCGGTGAATAGGTTAGAGCCCCTCACAAGCTGGAAAGCAGGTGATGGAGATCACGAGGACAGCTTTGCTCACTGACACGCAGCTAGCTCAGAGGAGGAACGCGGCATCCCTTCGGCCGCGCACCACCGGGATCCCCCCGGCTGCATGGGACCGCAGACTGGACAATACTGGTGCAAACAGAGTTTTGGGGCACGGGGAGATGTGAGGATGATGGGAGGCGAATGAGTGGACTGGATGTTGGCAGGAGCCCGGGTGCAAGTGTTGCCATGGAGCTGGTAAGGAATCCGGCGATCCCACTGATTCGCTATGGAAACCAGCGGCTGGATTCGGGGCGGCTGGATCCGAAACCGGTGGGCGCCCAGGTGGCGTGCAGCCGGGGAAGGGCCGCTGGAGCCGCGCGTTGAAATTGCAGCTCCCCACCCTCTGTGAGCCGAGCACGGAGACCTGCGGGAGCATCCTGCGCGGGGCAAATTAATTAATCCACCAGAGTGAAATCCCCATTGTAAAATGTTCTTTTCCGCCTGGGTATGTTGACAGTCGGAGCCTGCAGGGTCCCTGCGCAGCCCCGGGGATGACAGCCAACAAGAAAGCGGGGGGCAAAGCGAGGGAAGAAAAACCCAGTAGTGTTTTCTTCATAAAACTTAGTGCAGATGCTGCACGGGAGTCGAGAGAAATAAAACAAGCAAATATGAGGTGCCACGGGAGGGAAGGGAGAAGTGAGCATTTTTCTAATCCCTGAATTTGACAGCCAGTTTATATGAAATAAGCTCTGAAGGCTCCTGCCTTCCCCAAGGTATTTTCTTTCTAAATAGATCTATAGATACACTAATTAGCCAAAGGAGAAGCACAGGAGTTAATCCCTAATCATGTAAATGTGTTGTTTAAATTAATTAATGCACGTGGCACTTGTGCTCTAGTGATAGGCACCCTAAGGAAAGACAGACACGAATGAGAATAACCATATTCAACAGTCTACTCCCATTTATTCCTCTAAACATTAATGGTGCCAAACCTCTCCATACTCTTTCTCCATAATTCATTGTTGCTTGGCAGTGCCGTGTTATAAATTAGCTGGAATCATAGGCTGGAAATGATAGTTTTGCTAAAAAAAAAATAAAAATAAAATGTTTAGTTGATGACTCAGAGAAGGGATGTAAACAAGGGAGAAGCGAAGCGCTGTTTTCTGTTTTGGCTGGTTTGGGAATCTCTGCCATCTGGGAGGGTGCTGGGACCGGCACCCTATGGATGGGTGCAGGCAGGAGCGGGGCATCCGTGGTTTGGGTGCTGATAGGGCTTTGCCATTCTACGTGCTCAGCCGTGCGGGGGGATCGCTACAGCAAGCGGAGAGACTGGGAAGAAGAAAACAAGTCACCTAAGAGTATATTTTCAGCCATTAAAAAATTCTTCCCTTAATAATAAAGCAATCCTGCTTTAGCAGGGGAGTTGGGCTAGTTGATCTCTAGAGGTCCCTTCCAACTCTGAAAATTCTGTGATAAGGGCTTGATTGACCTTCTTAAAAGAGGTACCCAAGCCATGATCCCAGCCTCGTGCGAGCACGCTAAAAGACAGATCCAATTTCTGCTGTTTTTTTACCAACTGTTAGTGTTCCAGCTCAGATACTCCTGCGAAGGATAACAAACAGGACATGTTTATATAAACCTGAGGGGACTGTAATGTCCTTTGCATGCCGTTTCTGAGAACTGGAAGCACCGCCATCAGAATTTTAAAAGCCACTTTGTTAGGGAAAAAGCACAAAAGGAGTGTGGAGCGAGGCAGGCGAGGCCGTTCGCGGGGTGGTGACACGGTGCGGGGATGAGCCCTGCGGAGCAGCCAGCGCGGAAAGGGGCTCACAGGCAACTTCTGGCTCCCTGGAGCGAGATGGGTTTTCTATAAAAATACCCCCAAATGGTACGACGGAAACATCCGTGGAGCCAGCAGTTACCTCTTGGACGGGGTGAAGGCTGCTTTTAATAAAAGGCACGGCACTGTCGGGTTTGCCTGAGATCTCTTTGGAGGGACGGGATGTTTGCAGAGGTTGTTCTTGCATGTTTTTCCAAGAGGTTTTTGACTGACCAGCAGCAAACGTGCCTTTACCGCAGCCTGCCCTGTTGGGGTTTGGAGCTCCAAGGGGAGGGATGATGCTCAGGGCAGAGGGTGCACGTGTTGCGTAGCGCGAAGCCCTGGAGGATATTGTGGACCACGAGCACTACAGAGCCCACCAAGACCTTCGTGCTTGTCCTGATGTAGCAACAGCGTTCTCTGCCATGAAACACCTCCCAGACTGATGGTACTTCTCCAGCATAAATGCGATTATTTGAAAGAGTTGAAGAAGGAATCAGAAAAGAGGCAGGGGTTCGTTAAATAGCAGAAGTCAGCACATGGTGCAGCTGCGAAAGTGGGATATTTTTTTTGTTCTTTCTGTCACACATAAGCGGTGGACAGAGCTGAGGGCTCCCAAGGAGCCACGTGGCAGTGGGAAACCGGGAAGCTGAGGTTTGTGGCTTTTGGGGTACGTTTGCTTTTGGCTGCTGTATGCCTGACTGCAAGGTACCGCACTGCTCAGGAATGATCGATACAGCTCTTAAGTACCACTTTTGGAAAACGCTTTGGAAACGCCCTGCCCAGGGTTTGGGGGCAGTGCTGGGGGGAAATGCACTCGGACCTCTTTGGCCCCGTGGTCCAAATCTGCCTATTATAAATCACAATTTGATTTTTCTGAACCTGTTTTCCCTTCCTTTCCTGGAGCGCTCATGCCGTGCCTTCCTCCAGGGCTTTCTCCTTCTCCTAGAAAGCAGACGAAAAAAAGCTCTTCACGAATCAGTCAGGGTTTCGCAGCATTTCTCAGACCGACGAAGAAGAAGGGTTTGCAGTAACAATTCACGAGCTTTGCCCTGGCTCCGCAGCATCACGGTGTAAACCCCGGCCACAGCCTGTGTTGGCTGAGCCGCTGCGGCTTCCTCACCATCGACACCTGCGGTGATGCTCGCTGCAATTAGAAGTTGATTTTTCTCAATTCATTGGCGGGGGGGGCCGAGGGGGGGAGGAGGAATAAATCGGTTTTCTGTGACTACTTTTCCCTCTGGTTGCTACGGTAACTGTTTAGTCAGGCCGTCGGTTTGGGTGTTTGAGTGAGAGAAGGTTTAATTTTGCCTCAGCAAATTAGCCCGTTCCTCTGAGTGCGATTTCCTCTGGTGGAAAATTCCTGCTGTAGCTTCCTGCTGCTTCAGAGGACACCCTTGGTAAAGATCGCACCTCTCCGATTTCCACTCGGAGCGTGAAACCTTTCGTTTGTCCATTCACTGGATTGACTGCGATTCATTTCTCTTTCGAAGACCTGTCTCCAAGCTTGTGCCCTGATGGTTATTTAAAACCACAGTCCGCTGTGAAACGAGGCTTTAGTGATAAAAAGGACTTAAGACGTACTGAAAGGAAGGGGATCGCATGGGAGAAAATCACGAGTCTGCTCTGAAGTCCACGGGCGTCAGTGAAAAAAACGTCTGCAGGACTGTGCTGCTTTAGCCAAACTAACCCAAACTTGTCTCTGCCCAACACTGAGCAACGGTCAACCTCACGGGCAGCGCAGGACTAACAGCCCTGTAGCTGCAATCACTTTGCAGCTCTTCCTAAACTGATCAAGAACTACATCAAAATAAGCCTTCTTATTTTTTTCTGGTGTGTGCTCTCTCCTTTCAGACTTTTTTGGAGTTTAATTGCTCTGAAGCTTAGAAACTCAGCGTTAGTCTCCTGCTGAAATGTCTTCACAGCCAGTTTATTGCCAGCTGAACTCTAACAGGGCAGCTCCAGAGAGGGCAGGAAGAAATTCCTGTTTCCGAACAGTCTGGGAAGGAATCTGAAAACCTACTATTAGATGCTAAAAATACAGGATTTCACTCCTTGGTCTCATATATCCCATGGGCTCCTCACCGCAGTCACTCGCAGCCACGGCACTTCCCAGCCACCCGTCCGGTTCTCCAACTTTATCCAAGAGAAGCATTCAGAGGAAAAAGCGGTGAATGTATGAACTCATTAAGAGGAGAAGGGCATTTTTGTACACCGGGCAGCAAAGCTGAAAGTCAGGAATTCTGCTCTGAGGGCGCATTGCGTGCTCAGCCTCAGGGCTGAAATCCCAGCAAAATCCCCTCCTCAGCTCTGGAGCACTATTATAATTTCTTACAGTGACTTTTGCCTGCTTGAGAGTTTGCATTTTCTTTCCCAGTTTACAGTTCCCTTGAGTTGGTTAAGAACATCCTAATTCTTTCCCAACAAAACTTTCTTATCAGCATCACTGCGGACAGAAAAAAAAACATAAAACGTGGACACTTTGTCTTTTCTTTCCCCCGACCTGTGCCACGACCCCCAAGAACTGTTTCTCCTGCTTTCCGAGCAGCCTAACTCCGAAGTTACACCCAGTTTCCAACTGGGAGAAAGCTGAAGCAGCAAGGCGAGGGGCCCCTTGCCGTCGGTGGTGTTTCCCAGCTCGGTGCGTCCTCTCGCACGGCGTTGCGGCGGCGGCCGATGAGCGATGGAGCTCTGCCCCCTTGTGGGACTGTAACCCTGTCGCTTCACCCGCCTGGCGACCGGCGGGTAACGTGCCCAAAAGGTCCCTTTCCTGACCTTATACTTTATAGAAAGTCGTCCCCCCTCCCAAAATGCGACGTGTTGGAAAACATCGCTAGAAATCCTCTGCTTGTGGCTCAGAGATTACGGGGAATACACTTGATGCTGAAAAAGTACAATTTCAGTGCGAGCTCTTGGAAGAAACGTGACATCAGTATTGACTCTGGTGCTCTTCCCTGATGGATTTTTACTACTCTCAGTGTTCCTGTGCAGACTCCCGGGGGATGTGAGGGGGAAATCAAGGTCTGCAGATCAGGACTAGATGGTACATGGTGTCTTGGGGCGCTTGCTGGTTTGGGGAGGTGGCTGCTGGCCAGCTGAACCCCACACTGCTGCGGTGCTGTGGCATCGTGGGGGGATCCTGTGTGCTGACCTGGAGGTCACACCGCCCGTGGGCAGGTCTGGCAGCTGCCTGCCTATATCTCCCTCCGCTTCTGCTCCACTGGCAGATGCAGAAATGATGCCCTTCTCAGGGATGCAGCCAGCAGCAAGTGCTGCCCAGCATGATGCTGCCCTGGAGATGCTGACATGAAAGTAGGGTGAAGATGAGGGAGAAGAAACAGGGTCCTGCGCTGGATGTGAGGATTGAAAGAGAAAGAGGGAGAGGGAGTCCCATCCTTGGGGCTCACATCATGGGGAATGAAGGTGCTGGGAAGGACCCTGGGATGAGGTGTGGGCTCTGCGGGCAGGCAGCCGTGGTGGCTCTGGCTGCTGGAGGGGGCTGGTAGCCAGGTCTAACCCATGTCCTGCAGCACTGCAGGGGCTACCATCGCCCGGCAAGGTTTCGGCAGGCCGGCTCAGCCACCAGGCGGCCCCCCAGCCTCACCCCCCCACCTTCCTGGCCCGCAGCACCCCCAAGCAAGCAACAGTTAGCATTGATACTCAAATCATCTTTTTGAGCCTTGAAAAGGCAAATAAAGGGGAAAGAGCTAACAGGGCTGCTGAGATTCGCTAATTGGCGCTTCCTTCCCTTGCCCGTCTGCTCGCTTACAGACCGACAGCGCTTTGAACACCGACATAATTGAATTGTCAAGTGGCAGGAGATGAGTAGGTGGCCGTGCCCGGCTCTGCCGTCGTTCGTTGATTTGCAGTGTTCAGCTACAGGTGTGCGCTGCTGGCGCTGAGCCCCACAGACGTGGCAGGTGGTTGGTCACTGCTAGCGCCAAGCGTGACCGCCACAGCCCTGCAAGGGACAGGCTGCCACTCACCCGAGTCCCCGAGGAGTGAATGTGTCGGAGCTGTGCTAACCCTGCGTGGCGGGCGACGCCGGTGCAATGAAGTTTCAAGGTTCAGGTCGCCACTGTGTATTTTGATCTGATGCTTTATCAGTGGGTCCGAGCTCCCACTTGAAACGCCGACATCTCTTGCTGATGGAAGATGGGAGGACCCTGGGCAGGAGGTGGGGGCTACTGGTACAGCAGGAGGACATCAGGCTTGCTGGTAGCTTCAGTTTGGTTTGTCTTATGACTTTATGTACTGATTCTTTTTGACAAGGTTTTTTTTTTTTTTTTTTGCACTCAGCATCTGCTAAAATCTCCCTAAGAGCACCAAAGGCAGTTTTGCCTCGTAAATGCCACCAAACCACAGGTTCAGGAAAGCATGCGAGCTCTTCCTTGGAGCCACCTCTAGCCTTCTCCAGCAGAATTTAGGCAAGTGCTTAAAATTACGCATGCACTTCCTAAATCAGGGCCAGAGAGGCTGATGCTCTCAGTGAGTGTGCCGAATATGCCACCCGCTGCCTTCACAGGCTGATTGAGGAGCTGGAGCTGCCTGTGTCCACCGCATCCACGGGTGGATTTTTAGAAGTCCTCAAATTCCAGCGATCCCTCAGAAGTCCCTCAGGCTTTGGAGATGCCTTCATCCCACCTGGAGGATGCTTTTGATGATCTGTCAGGGAGTTTTATGAAACCAATCTATTGGGCAGCAAACAAATACTCTGTGGCAATCACTCTGAGAGAAAACTTTATTTTAGCAGCAGCCGATCTGCCCTGGGAGTGACAGACATACTCTCCCATTTCTTCAAGTTTACCACCTGGGAAACTTTTCAGCAATAAATAGTCATGAGCTGCTATTCTGGATGCATACGGTTGGTTTCACAACCATGTGACAGGTTAAAAATAAATAAAAATAACCCTTCATATCAAAGAACGTGTTTCTGATCTCTGCTGCCTTCCGCCTACAGAATATACAGGCGAATAAACTCCTACAGACTCGATTTGCTTTAAAAGAATATAGTTGCTAGATTTGGAAGCAAGAAATCTGCTCTGATTTTGTTGAGGTGGTTGCTATTGTTTGCTCTGCTCTTTTGGAAAGGGATGAGTCACCACCTGAAATTGGTACGTTCTCTTCAAATGTCCCAATTTGACTAAAAAGTCAACAACATTCATTTCCAGCCAACTATAGATAATTTGTGATATCAAGTCTCATTTGCGACAATACGGAATATAAAAACACTCCCCCCCCCCTGCCCCCAGCCCCCTAACCAGAAGGAGTTGTAATTCATAAATAAAGCAAACAAGAGAGCTCGAGCTAACGCCACCAAACTATAGGATAATCTGCAGGATTATCCTTTAGGTATTGATCTCAAGAAAAAGAGGAGCAGCTGCAGAATCCTCTCAGGGCAAAATAATTGTGTCTGAAAGCTTGTTTGCCAACTGATCTGTATCCAGAGCAAAGGAATTATTTTGGCCTTTGAGTGTGTGGGGGGGAGGAAATGTCAGACGTGATAAGTTAGTTTGCTGCTGGAATGATGCTGGGGAAGCCTGGCGGGATGCTGACCTCTGCCTACCTGTGCATCGCTGAAAACCAGCTAATTTCCCTGCGAAAGAAGCAATTTCTTTTTAGCCCTTGAAAAAGCCGTACTGTCCTGCTCCTCTCTCAGCTGTTTCTTGGAGGGAACTCATTTTACCCTGCAAAATCCTCCTGGCACTGCTGGAAACAACGCTGCTCACACCCCTCCGCTCCTGCCTTCAGCTGTGGAGGGGAGGAAGGTGTCCTGTCCCCACAGCGGGGAGGGCAGTGTGACACTGGGGTGATGGACGCTCTGTGGGAAGCGTGGCGGATGCTCCAGGGATGGACTCGGAGGAGTCAGGGCAGAGGATAAACATGGGTGATGCCGGCTGTGGAGCTAAACTGAGCTGATATTTGGGCTGGAACTGGGAAATTGGTATTTTATGCAGCGTGTCACGGAAGGGAGGAGGAGCGGAACAGGGCTGCGAGCGGGGGCAGCTGGAGGAGGGCTGCGCTCGGGCGCGCATCTGGGGGGGATGCTGTGTGGTGCCTTTGTGCCATCCAACAAACCTGGCTCTGTTGCAGCTCCAGGGCTGGAGGAAGACGGAGCAGGAAGGAATATTGCCTGTCCTGGAAGTGGGAGCGCCACAAAGCCTGCTTTGAGGGAGGGAGCTGAGCCGAGAGGGTCCTTTTTGTCCTTGGAAAACTTCCCGAGCAAGTCGGAGGTGCTTTGGAGTTGTCTTCGCTTGCTAAGGGCTGCATTCACGCAGCCTGACCTCATTTCCCCCGTAGCACACACCAGTGTGTATTCTCTCCGCTTTATTAATCTGAAAGCGTTATCGCTCTCACGTTTGTTTGAACAAGTTCCCCACAGACCTTTCCCAGGCGGGGGCTGTACTGCTCTCTTTCCTCATGCGTCCCGAAAATAAACCAGCTCAAAATTAACTTTGGAGTCATTTGTTACTGTTCTTTCCAAACCCCCTTTGGATTAGAAGTGTAGGTTGGACCCTCGTGAGCACGATGCCTTCAGCCCTGCAGCACGAATCCTGTTGCCTGTGGCCGGTTTTGTTGCAGTCCTTCCCTGGGCAGCAGCATCCCTGGGGGGACGGGGACCCTGCCAAGCCACTGCTTGCTCCGGCTCCTGCTGCATCCCTGCTCACCTGAGGTCTGAGGGACCCCTTGTCAGCGCTGCTTGGCAGCAACAGCTCTGTCCTGGCTTTTCAGTGCGGTTTGGAGTCCTCTCCCTCTCTCCTGAAATGGGTCTGGCCAGGGGACCCTCTCCATCCAGCCCACCCCCCAAGGGGCACGAGGAAGGAGGAACAGCAGATGCAAATCAAAAAGCCGTCTGGAGAGGGTGAATGTGCAACTTAACTGTGCCGAGGAAGCCAAAGATGCACAGAACAGATTTTTTTTTGACTCTAAGCCATGAAGTTACTCAGCCATCCTCCTCCTCTCTCCTTTCCTGCTGCGAAAGCTCTGCGTGGTACCCGAGGAGGCGCAGATGTAGGGATTCATCCGTTTGCCATCAGCTAGTCCTGGAATAGGATTTGTAAGAGAGTAAAAATGTCAGTGTTCCTGGAGGAGGAACAGGGTTAAAATCCCATCTGGAGTGTGTAAAGTAGCATTTAGTATTCAGGCGGTAGCACCGAGAGGACAGTGTCCCCTTGCATCATCACATCTGACCAGGAGACCAGGGCAGGGGAGCTGGAGACCAGCCTGGCTCAAAAACACTGTGCGAGAATGAGCACATGGCTCCGGGGGAGTTTTAGGCAGGAAAGGGGAAAGGCAGGTATCTTCCCGGCCACCGAGTTCTGCATATGTGTGTGGGGCTTGCTTCCGGCCTGATGGCATGGCCGAGCTCTCTTCCACCAGGGCCTTGGGGAAAACTTCTGCTGGGACACAAAAGAGCACAGTGGAGCAGTACGGCGTGGTGATGGGGACCACAGTCACTGGGGCTCGTGGTCTTCGTCAGAGCGGGGAAGGACTTTCTGCAGTGAGGAGTTAGCGCTGGAAAATCCAGCTCAGAGAAGCACAGAGGAGGCTGCCTGAAGGTGTTTCAACCACTGTCCTCTAACTTCAGCTGGAGGAGAAACCACCGAGCAGGACGTACTTTGCAGCACGCCAAGCTTGAGCTTCTTTTAAGAGCAAAGCTTTTTAGCTTTGTGAGCCGTGTCCCAGGCTCTCGCGTCTGTGCACCTCACCAGACCTCATATGCAATGAAGATATTTCCATCCTTTCTGTTGGGCTGCTGCCGAGAGCATCCCCGTGCCGGACACCGTGTCCCTTACATCAATAGATGGCAGCAAATTCCCGGGTGCTGATGGAGGAGCCTTTGCTCGGAAGAGCTGCAGCAGTTATCTGGAGTTCAGCCTTTCTCTTGCCTGCCTTTCCCCCTGTTTCTCAGCCCGGCCTCCTGCCGCAACCCAAACTGTAGATGGCAGCAGGAAAAAGATTTTCCTATTTCTTTGTGACTTCTGCATAGTATTTTCCTGCTAATGGCTGTTGGCTGAAGGAGCCCGTTGGCTGTGCTGTTTCTGGCCGGCTCACTGCCCGGTCTTGACTTCGGGCCACTTTGAAGGCTTTGCTGAACGGGGTCGAGAGAGTTTTCTGTGTCTTCTCCAGCTCCGAGCGATCTGTGTGGAGTGTGCATGGGAGACACCTGTAAGTGCCTGAGAGGGAGTGGAGAGGGATGGTCCCACCAAAATTCACATCACACCGGTCCAAAAGTTTAGGTACAAACTGGTGCATCACGGTCAGATGTGGCTGCAGGAGACAGAGTTTAAGCAATAGTTGTGCTGGCAGAGAGGTGGTGGCATCTCCATCCTTGGAGATTTTCAAAACTTGACTGGACGAGGCTCTGACATCCTGAGTTAACTTTGAACTTAGCCCTGGTCAGAGCAGGAGGTTGGATCGGGGATATCCAGAGGTTTTCTGTGCTCACCAGCCTGATCTCCAACTCTCTGGTCTGTGTGTGCTGATCACACTCATCTGGGTTCGTGTAAAGTGTTTTTCTCTGCGTTGTAACCAATTGCACGGAGTCTGTTACCCGTTCTTGAGCCGGGATAGATGAGTCTTCAGGAGCACCATCCAGACTGTTTGATACCCTGCAAATAACTGTCGGTGTGTCCTAGATGTGTCAGCAGGACCCCAAGGTGACATTTGTACGTGTCTCGCAGGTACGGCCACACCGAGGCTTCCTAAAGTGATTTTTGAGGCTCTATTTGGTGAATTGGTTTAAAGCATCGCTCTTGGTTGATGTAACGGGAATTTAGCAAGCTGCCATGGGTCATTTGAGGTATATACTGCTCAGTGGGGGAGGAAATTTTAACGTAGTACATGCCGGATATGAAGAAAAATCAAGATTAAAGTGAATCGTAGAAAAAGCTGCCGCAAAATGAGAGCTGTTAGCTACTAGAGTAACCCAGGACAGAATATTTAGGCTATTTGATGCACCATAAATTATGCGGGGACTTCTCATGCTTTAACTCGGTAGTCGCTTGATTTAAATCTGCTTTTCTCTTCAGCTTCCTATAATTACAGCATAGCCACCAGCCACATCCCCAGCCACCTGCGACGCCTGTTCCCGGTGAAAGCGACTCCCAGATGTTCAACACCTCTCGGCACTGGGTCCCGCATCTATGGGGCCTCTGTCACTGAGCTGCCGGTCCCCGCTCCCACCCCGCCAGCGGCTCTTGAACCGCCCGGCTGCTTTTCACGCTACGGCTCTCTTTGTGGAGCTGGGAAAGGATCCAGAGCAGCTGTGTTAGGACCCGTCAATCTCAAATTGCAAAGTCATAAGGAGGGAAAATAATCATCGTAATAATAATAATAATAAAGTCATCAACTTGTCTTACCCTCCACCAGAAAAAAGGTTTCGGTTGGAGGTTTGCATTAGTTATAATTTTCTCCAAGCTGATTTCTCCCTGCGATGCCACTATACAGCCTATAAATGATACTCGGGCAAAATCTCCTCTGACATTCATCTCTGTTTACAGAGCTCATCCAAAAACAAGAGGCCTTTTCTTCACTTTATTCAGCATCACCATGACTTGGTTGCCAAGGCATCAGCCTTTGATTCCTGCAGTGTGGCTCTAACCAGTGATGCCCGACACCTCCTGATCACCGCCAGCGGCGAGCTCGGCCATCCCAGCACCAATCCCGCAGCCAAGCGGCACCGCATCCCCGTGGTGGGACATCCACCTACACTGCTCAGCCTTGGTGGGCTCCTTCCTGAGCCTCACATAAGGACCCGCCTTCAAGCATGATTTGTCAAGGGCAAAAAAGCAGGTAGAAAAGGCTTTGGCAAAATGATATTTTGTCGGCGCTTGTGCATATATAGCCGTTCAACCCAAAATCACCGTCGTTCTCCCGGCTGAATTGAAAGGAGCGGTCAATTAGACCCTGAAACATGGGGTGATGCGTCCCTTGGTGGGTTGGGAGCAAAGCTGAGGTTGTTTCTAGCTCTCTGTTCACTCTCTCCCACACCACCACCACCTTCCCCAGCTGATGCACATCTGTCCTCAGGGTTTTCTAACGAAGTCCTTTCTGGCTGCAAAACCCACCACCCTGAGTCAATCATTGGCACTGGGGCTGAGCTGCTCTCAGACAAGGCGGCTCTTAGCAGCCCCTCCTAAGACCCCATCTACGCATCGCTGCTAAAGCTGCCAACATTTATTAATATCTCCGAATCCAAGTCTGCCGAATGGAAAAAAATGTTTCCCCTATTCCGGTTTTCCACCAAAAGAAGCCCCATCATCTAAGCTGCAGAGCAGGCTAAGGGAAAGGAGCGGGGAGAAGCGAGTTGGGAAGGGGACAGACAGTGCATCTCGATGCCTTCAAGTCACTCAGATGAAGTTCATTTCTCCTTGTCTGTACAAGGCTGGACTCTTTGCATTTTCATGGTAAATTTGTTTACCGAGCCGTTGTTGAAATTCTGGAAGCAGAGAAAATGCATTTGCTCCATAACCTTTCCGGATCTGACAAGTCCTATAAAATCTATTAAAGCCTTTAATGAAATCCCCGCTCAGAGCCAGCTCCCATGAATGAATGTGGATTCGGAATTTAAATTAAAATGTTGTTTTTGTAGTCTGTGGGCTTTAGCCTTGACAGAAATTAAAGGGACAGTTCACATTTTGGGGTATGTTGCTTTCTCCCTTTAGTTTTATACCACCACAACGTGCCTCTCCTCGCAGAGGGTGGGAATTTGAACCTCTCCGCCTCTCACTGAGACTGCGGCCAGTTGGCAGCCCTCAGCTGCAAGCACAGAACCTGGTATACGGGCTAATTTCAATTAGAAAAGAGTAAATTGGTTAATAGGTAGCACTGTCCTTTAAATGGGATGCAGAACTCTCATTAGCAAATGGAGAGGTGTTGGGTCCGCTCTCCCTCTTTGAGGTACAGGGAGCCGGCCAGGCACAGCGTGCCCTTGCTGCAGGGGTAACCCCCGTGCCCAGGGCATCCTCAAACACTGCCCTGTCCCTCTGCCATCAGCCACGCAGGGACACACTGTGGCTCGGCCCCTGAGCCTTGGTGCTACGGACCCACCTCCGAGTAAGCCTCGGTAAGGAGCCTGATGTAAATCCATTGGATGTGCTTGGCTTTGCATACCCAAGGATTTAATTTCTATATGTAAATACAGGTCCGCATGTGGAGGGGGCGTGCAAGCAATTAATTATTTTTGATCTTTTCTGCGCTGAGCAAAGCGACATATCCCACGGTGAAGCATGTGCGTCTGAGCCTCAAAAAGAAAAGGCTGCTCAGGGCTTTGATTGCCTTCTCCTCAGCTTGGACCCTGCACCAGCCTAAGGCGGTACGGTTCGGGGATGGGCCAGGGTTACATGGGTCTCTGATACCTCCCGTCCCCAGTGAAAATTTGTCAGGATTTGCTGGGTTTGGCTTCCCATGGAGCGATGCCACCAGCTGTCTCCACTGCCTCTTTGGGTGCGTGCTTTCCATCAAGAAGTGACAAAGTCTGCATTTGTTTCCCTCTGCAGGTTTGGTGTATTTTGGTTTTACGTATTTGCTCACAACTTCATCGCTTTTTGACATCCCCTGCGAGGAGTCAGCTCTTTACCTGGGAGAAGGAAACCATCCATACTCTTTTCCTTGGAGCCAGAAGCTGTCCCAGCTCCCCCCAGCTCCAGCCGCTCATCCCTGGGCTGGGAGACGACCAGAGGAGGCTGCAAAAGGTACCTGGCTCACTCCATTTTGGGGATTTGAGCTTTCTGTTGCTCTTTTTCACAGCTTGAAACTCCTCCTGTTTGTGTTTCTCCCCTTGCAAGGGTTATTTTTACCCGGAGAGGCCCTCGGCATCTGTGCTTCAGCCTGGACTTATGCCACGCCATGGGCTGCCCTCGCCCCATGGCAGGCTGAAGGGTCCCAGCCCCCATCCGAAAACGTGTTGGGGGTGCCTGGTGCCCCATGGTCCTGACCTGGGGTCGAGAGTTATTCAGCTGCTTCTTTCTTTTTCTTTTCATTCCTTCCAGAAATGCATCCCCACCTCCCCGAACCTGCACCGTCCGATGTCGGGCTACCGGGGCTCAGCACAGGATCGGACCCGTTATGAACGAGGCGTTACAGGCAGGGTTGCAGATCACAAATAACTGCGTAATCAACGCCTGTAAACAGCCATTTGGTTCATGGCTGATAAACTTTCATGGCGCATTTTATCACTGCGTATGCAGAGGAGGAGGGTTCGGGATGTTGCCCGTTGGCCGTGGACCAGCGCTCGCCCCTCTGCTCTGCCAGAGGTTTGGGCGCCCTCCTGGACCATTTGGGCTGTGCTCCAGTTCCTCCAGGCTGGGAGGACAGCTCTGCCTGCGAAGTGTGCCACGAGGCCGAGGAAAAGGGGGACTTCCGACACGGGGGATCCCGCAGCGAGAGGTTTAATTCTGCAGGATGCTCAGCACACAAGCAATAGAGGAGGCAGCTCCTCTCCCAAGGAGGAGAAAGCGGCCGCTGCCTGTATTAAAAGCTCTCTGGGGTGGGAGAGCTGCAGCGGGCTGAGCACGCCCGTGGGCACGGGGACTGTCCCCAGCGTGGTGGGAAGCCTTGTTCCTGCAGCAGGGCCAGGCTCGGGAAGAGCGTCTCCAGAAGGGAAGATCTTGGGAGCCGGGAGAAGGCGAGAGGCTGTTTTCAGAGCAGAAAAGCAGGGGAACTCATTAGTGCAATGTGAAGTGAAACAGAAAATGCTTAAATTTGTTGGCAAAATGGCAGGAGGAGGGAAGGAAATGCTCTTTCCATGTCAACGTGTCGCTGGAAGGATGGTGAAAAGTTTGTTTTGTTTCGGAGGCCGTCAAGCCTTTGCGTTTTTCTCGTCTTTCCTTCTTCTTTAGCTCAGGTTATTACAAAGCAATCCATGCTGTTTCTAAGAAAAATATCATTAAGTTTCGTTTTGAAATGTCAAAACAAAATGTTTTGGCATTTCTGAAGTGAAACATTTCATTAAAAATGCTGCATCTGAGTGTTTTGACATTTTTTAAATCTGCTCTCCTCCTCCCATTTTCTCAACCTAAATTTGTTAATATTTTTAGTCCTTGTAAAACTTAATTTTCCAGCAAACATAGTAGTAGTTAAAAAAAAGTGTGTGTGTGTATATATATATATATATATATAATTGCTGCTTTGTGTATTCTGAAAGCTATGAGCAACGGGAAGCCTGGGCAGCTGAGGTCGCCACTATCTTGCAACCTCAGTTGTCATTTCCATGGCGCAAAAGGAATGTGTAACCATGTAATTTTGTAGTAAGAGCTTTATTCACTTTTTATTCACTTAGAATTGTAGTGGTAAGAATACCCCAAATGCAAAAATTGACCTGGTGGCGGGGAGCAAAGCTGGAGCAGGTTGGGAGCTGGGTGATGGTGCTGATGTCCCCTTGCCTTCCTTCTGCTCCCTCGCTGCACCTCTGGTTCAGACGCCGGCCGCATCAGAGCACCCAAACCTGCCGATGCTCGGAGGCTATTCAAATATCCGCCGGCTCGAATGCAATCAAAAGCTGCCTTTAAAGTGATGCTTTTTGTGCAGTGGAGGGAATAGCTGGCGGGGCACGTCGCTTGTGGCAGAGTGCGATAGTCGCCTACAAAGGCTCGAGGTGTTTGTCAAAGGGGACGGGGGAAGCCTCTGAAGCCAAGAGATGCTTTCAAGAGGAGAGCGAGTGAGTGCATGCTCCGGTCTGCGTCCCATCACTCGGAGATGAAAGGACGCGAGGCTCTGCTGGATCGCACGCTCGCTGCCGCAGCCCCGGCATGCAGTAATTGCGCACCCTTCCCCTGCCAAAGCCTTAACGCTGGCTAAATTAAAATGAAAAAATGTAAGAAAGTGTGGAGTCTTTATATTTGCTTTCAAATCACCTGACTCCGGGAGCACAGGTCGCGATGAGCGTAGCCATTATGGGCTCAAAACAGCGCTGCTCGCTCGGCTGGTGTTGCTGGATAAGAGAGAAATCGAGTTTACACACCATCTTGTCACAGCACCTCCCAGTTATCCTCTGGCAGCCGAACCAGCACTCCCACCAAGAGGTCCAACCAGAGGAGCGGCTTAAACCAAGAAACGCCAGTTCTAGCTGGGCGTGATTGGGGGGGAAAAAAAAAAAAAAAAAAAAAAAAAAAAAGGCAGTTTTGCTGGTGAAACACGAAGGCAGGCTGGATGCTGCCTGCCTCCGCGTGCCGCAGCAGGCGGGAGCGCACTGGGGCTGCCCGGGTTTTGTGCTGTCTTAGCCAGTCCCTGCTTACTTTGGTGCCGTTTCAAGGATCCGGATGAACCGCGCAAGGCTGAGCAGGTTCAATTTGTGAGCATTCGTTTCCTGGAAAAAAAAAAAAAAATTAAAAATTTTGTACAAATGTCTATCTGGAGGTTTTCTCAGGACTTCAAAAAGACCCAAAAGCTGCCTCAGCAGTATAAAGTATTGACAATAATCCTAATCTGCAAAAAAAAAGTGTTTGTGTTTTGTATTTTTGTGTTTGGTTTTTTTTCTTTTTTAATCCAGATGAAACACTTACCTTCATGCAAAAAAACCCCAAAACCCTATGCTTGTGCTCGCTGGGAAAATGACTGGCGGTCTGGCTTGCTTGAGGACTGTGGTCCCAGCTCTCAGCTCCTGTTTCAGCATCCCCCGGGCTGGCTGGGCAAGCGGAGCACTGACCACCGACCTCCTGTCTACGCTGGCAACCAGGTCTAGGCAGAGGGGCAAAACTCCTTTGGGTTTGGGAAAAAAAAAAAACAAAACAAAACAAAACCCAACCTTTTTTTCTTCTTCTATAGCTGGATGTTTAATTCCCGCATGGTGGGAGCGGCTCTGGATCTCAACACCAGAGAGATCCCTGAAAACACCCCGCACCGCTGCCGCAGGGAATGCAGTCCTGTTCAAGGCTGAGTTTTCCCAGCAAGCACAGGCTTAGTTTTGGACAGAGATAACCAGTTTGAAGTGGTGGTGTCCAGCTGAGACCCCTGCGGAGGTGAGATGCTGGTGGTTTTTAGAGGGGCAAGCTCGGGTGTAGGGACAGATCCTGGCTGGGACGACCCAAAAGATGGGTTCATTCGAGGGAAAAAGGAGAAAAACTGCCTCGGGTTTCCTCATCCTTTGGGTGATTGCAGTTTTTGAACAAATACAGTCACTCTTCAAGCCTCTCTGGTGCCTAGTTGCCTTCTCAGGGCTGCAATGCCTTTGTCCCACATCACTCTTCCCTGTCCCTCTGCACAGATGACCTTTAAAGGTCCCTTCCAACCCAAACCATTCTTTGGCCGCGCTCATCCAGAGCCCGCAGGTCTCCTCAGGGCCCTCCACCACTTCTCTTTTCTAAACAAACATTAAGAAAAAAAAAAAGGTGGAAGGGAGACGGTGGTTCAGGAACATAAAGTCCCACAAAGAAAATTATCTTCCTTTCACTTGAGTTTTTTTTTCGAAAGCTGCTGGGTTGCAAAGGCGGTTCTGTTGATTGCAGTTTCAGCCTCTGATTATGCAGTAATGGAAGCATCAGAAATCATCAAGCTTCCTTCCTCAATTTGAGTTTGCCCTTCATCCCGTGGTTTCAGGCTAAGGAGAAAATGGTCATTTGGAAGAGGAAAGGGGAAAAAAAACACAATATTGTTTATCTCCCTTAAAGTCACAGCTCTTTGCCATTCCCATTTTACAGCTTGGCCGTTTGAAAGATCAATTAGCGACCGCCTCATACGTGAGCAATAAAACCTTTCACAGGGAAACTTTTCTCCAGGCTGAAAAGTCCTTTTCTGTCCTTCTTACAGAAAGAGGAAAGGCCAGGAGGTTCCTCAAACCAGGAATTCCCAGGTAAGAAGATGACACAGGCTGTGAAGAGGCTTTGAGATGGGCTGTCGGAGCCCGCTCAGCGGGTGCTGTGCTGAGGGTTGGCATCGGTGAGCAAGAAATAAGAGGTTTTTGGGGGGAAAATCCAGCAGGTTGTTGAGCTGGGGACGTACCAAACTCGGTCCTGATCAGAAGCTCTGAACAGATGAGGAAAGGCCCTCTTGATGCGGGAGGTTTCGGTGATCAAGATGAACTTGCCCACACTCTCCCTTTCCCTCTGCTCATCCTCTAATATTTGGGATCACTTGGGTGGGGGGGCGACGACGAAGCAGTTAAACAATTGCTTTATGTTTATTCTCACTGGGGCAAAAGTACAGACTCTGTTTTAAAGTTTTATAATACACATGCGCATCTATATACCCACAAGGATTTATAGACATTTGTGTAGACAGAACTTTGAAACTTCACAAAACCGGGGCAAAATAATTGCAAAACCCACTTTTAAGGCATGGCAGCTAAGCAAAGCCTGGGATTTGGGGGTGTTGGAGCTGCAAAGGGTCACCCCGCCGCCTCGGCACCTCATTTGGGGGGAGAAAGCAAAGCTTTGGCCATCCTAACATGCGCGGGACGCTGTTCCTGCTCTCCCTGGTGCTCCGGACGGCCGATGCGGCTGCACCTCTCGCAGGGGCTGAGCCCTTTTCTTTTCTCTCTCTCTCTCTTTTTCTTTTTTTTTAAAAAAAAAAAAAAAACAACCAACCTCCAATCTGTTTGCACTTCTCCCCCCCTCCCCGTCGCCATCCCTTAGGCCTTCTGGGGAAAGAAAGAAACAGCCTCTCTGTTTTTAATCAACCTAATTAGTGTATCTTTAATACAATTAGAGGGAAATTTTACCGCTCCCCCCCCCCATTCCCCGTGTATCAATTAAAGCCCCACAGTTGCAGAGTAAATTTCTAATCCATTTAGGACCGTCTCCCCCAGCTTCGCATCCCCCCCTTCCCCCCCCCCCCCCGCTCCTCCTTCTCCTCCTCCTCTTCCTCCTCCCGCCTGGCAGAGTGTTGCTTCCTCCTCCGTTTTCTTTAGGAGTCTGTTCAAACAGCACATTGTAAGGAGTAAATAAATTACTCTCTGCCCCTTTGCCCTCTCCTCCGCGGCAGCCGGCCCCGTTCCAGGCAGCTGCCCTGATTGTACGGGCGGGGGCGGGGGGGAAAGGGGCTCACACAAAGGCGGGGCGGCGGGGCCGCACGCTCCGGGTCAGGGGGGGTCGCGTTGTTCATCCCTCTTTTCTTCTATACTTCATCCCCTCTTCTGCATCTTGCTGGGATTGGGGGTTTTTTTTTAGTTCTTTTTGTTGTTGTTGTTGTGTGGTTGGCTTTTTTTTAGTTTTTTTCTTGTTTTTTTTTTTTTTTTAGTTTTTTTTGTGGTTTTTTTTTTTAGGTTTTTTAGTTTTTTTTTAGGTTTTTTAGGGTTTTTTTAGGTTTTGGGGCTTTTTAAAGTTTTTTTATTTTTTAGTTATTTTTTGTCTTTTTATTTTTTAGGTTTTTTTAAGTTTTTTAGGTTTTTTTTTGGTTTTTTTTTTTAGTTTTTTAGGTTCTTAATTTTGGGGGGGTTGGTTTTTTTTAGGGGTTTTTTTTTGTCTTTTAATTTTTTAGGTTTTTTAAAGTTTTTTTTTTAGGTTTTTTTTAGTTATTTTTAGGAGGTATTTCCTTTTTAGTTTTTTTTTAGTTTTTTTTTAGTCTTTTTTTATTTTTTTAAATCTTTTAAGTTTTTTTTTTTTTAGATTTTCTTTTAGGGTTTTTTTGGGATTTTTTTTACGGGTTTTTTTAGGCTTTTTATTTTTTTTGGTTTGGTTTGTTTTTTTCGTAGGTCTTGGGGGTGTTTGGGCTGGTTGGTCAGGGGTCAGTGCCTTGTTTTGTGGCATGTAGGGTGTTTATGCTTGCAGAAACCCCCAACACCCCCCCAGGTGGGTTTTTCTCCCATCGGGGGTCTGAGCGGGGTGGTGGTGGGTTATAGCCTGGCAGCTCCTGCCCCGGGGATGCTATGTGGGGAGCTGGGGGGGTCCCGCTGTGCCCGGCTGCCTCCATGATTCCCATGCAGAAAAAGCGTGCTTAAACCCAGAGGCAACAGTGCTGCCCTGTGCCAGCGTCCTACGGACCATCCTGGCTCAGCACCAGTGGACCCAATCCTGTCCCACACCATGCTGGCGACTTGGGGAGCACGAGGTACCCGCTGCTGGAGCAGCACCTAAATAGCTAGAATAGAATAGAACATTTTCTTGGGGTTTGCGTTTGTTTGGTTTTTTTCTTGTAGTAAAGACAGACCGCTGTCTTTACTCCAAAACCTGATTTGAATGCCAGAAAACGAATGCCCAGCCCAGAGACCCGCTTAATTAGCACACGTTCGTTTGCAAACTCCTGAGAGGTGTTGAGGGCTCTGGGCTGGGATGCCCCGAGTGGGGCATCCCGGGGGGAACGAAGCTGGGAGGGAGCCGGGAAGGGGGAGGCAGGACCCGACCTTCTCCCCGTCTTTTTGCACGCGGGTGTAAGAGTTTGCTGGTGTGGAGCGAAGCGGTGGGTGCTGACCCTGCGTGGTGCTTGGCCGGCATCCCGGCGCGGGGCGATGCCCCGGGAACCCCACCACAGCCGGGGACCGAGCTGTGCTCCGAAAAGTCTTGCCGGCAGCTCATTGTGTCAGTGCAAACACAATTAGTAGCTTTGCCGCTGCCTTTTGGAGGTAGATGGGCGAGACTTCCCCTCTCTGCCTTTCTCCCCGCCTGGCCCACGACTACAAGGTCCTGCCTTTATGGATCACCGAGTCCCTGCGCTTTCTTAATGAACCTGCGTTTAATGCTTGACTTCTCTGTGTCATGTTTAATTACAGCAGCTGTAACTTCCTCGTTGGTCGGCTTGAAATAATATCTAAGTGCTTCTGAGCTTTAGAGCCTTGTTATTCTTCTATAATTAGAGTTTTAAGGCTGGTGTGAGCCATCTCTATAAAATAGGCAGCTACTTGCCAAGCGGGCTTATTGCAAGGCTTCAGGTTTCCCAAAGATGGGAAAGAGATGCTGTTATTTAAAATCTTGCAGGTTGAGGTGGAAGGAAAAGTGAGCGCAGGGTGCACGAGGTGGCCGCTGCGCTCTGCGGATTGATGGCAGTGGGGCATCTCACTGAGCATTTCAAAACTCAAATATCACCAAGAAATAGATACTAAAACGTTCCTCAGGGTGTGTCTGACACAGGACCATGGGCTTTCGTTTCCTTAAGGTCGAGCTTGCCGCCTTTCGTCTCTGAATACACCGCTTTTCCCCCGAGAAGGGCTAGGGTTGGGAGGATTTGGGGTATTCGCTGCCTCCTCGTGTCCCCTCTGCTTCAGCCTGTGGCTGGTGACCCTCCCGGGAAAGGGAGACACAGGCGAGAGAGGGACGGGGATGAGCATCGGCCAGCGCGAATGATCTTAGAAACCTGAGGTGACACTGTGCCTCCCCGGGAGACGACGGGCGAGCGAGCAGCCAACTTGCAAAACAAGTGGCCTTTTAGGACCTGCCAGCTCGGGAGAGAAGGGGGCTTTGAGAGGGTAGAGATCACCCCATTTATACCACATCTGCACTCCCGGTGCAGGGGCCACGAATGTTCCCGCCTCTCAATCTCCCCCTCTATACTCACTGCCTTTTAAAGAAAGGTTTTTATTCTGGCAAAAGTGAAGGGATTGATGTCTTTTTCTTCACTTTATGTTCGGGTACCTGTGTCATCCGGGCAGCTGCGGCGGGAGCTCGAGCACGTGGACCCGCAGCCCAGCTGGAGGGGTTTGTGCTGGCCATGGGGGGGGGGGGTTGAGCCGCGGTGACTCCCCCAGCTCTGTCCTCACTCTGCCTGTGGGGTCTCAGGGGGACACGGGGACTTCTCAGCTCAAGGACAGCTCCTGTCCATGTGAGCGTGGTGGGTTCCCAGGCGACGGCGTTGCAGACCCAGTGCCATCACCAGAGGCAAGGTGAGAAGAAGAGCAATAACATTTCTAGTTTTTCTTAAAGTCATGCGTTTCTGGAATTCCTACAGCTGGAGGGTCTCATTGCCCCAAAGTAGGCAGAAAAAGCTGCAGCCTGTGATGGACGTTGAGCCACCACTGGGATATTGAATCAGCTGGGGGTACATGTGAGACTGGAACCCCAGGGCAACCCAAATCCCATGGTTTGGTACAAAAACCTGGGACAAGACTGAGGTGGAGATGTCAGGGTAGTGCTGGGCTCACAGGGGCTGGGGCAGCTGGACACAGGACACCCCATGGACCAAAATACAGCATCTCCTCAACGTGGCTTAGGGCCATCCCCTTGTCACTTTGGAAAGCAGTTCCTCAGAAGATAAGGGCAGACTGCTGATCCATCCCATCGAAACGGGCAAGGACAAAGCACCCTGATACATCAATTTATACTGTAAAAGCTTCCCTGAAGCATCTGCCACAGGCCACGTTTGGAGGCAAGATCCCAAATCCAGCGGAGCTCAGGCTGAGGCCATGGCGTGGGACCTGGCGCTCGCGGCCGTGGAGAAGCTCACCTCCCCACCGTACTACTTGGGCAGAGCATTAAGAGGGCTTTTTCCAGCGAGAAGGGGATGGCGAGGAGTGACAGTCTCTGAATTGCAATTTGAAACATTTACAGCCCAGTCAATCCTAATTCATTATTAGCTGTAATTGTTTCAAAGAAAGTGTCCACTGTTATGTAAAATGCAGTCCCAGATGCTCCTAATGGTTCAGGCTCTCTGATTGCTGTAATTTGCAAAGCTTTTGCCTTTTTTTTTTTTTTTTTTTTTTTTTCTTCTCCTCCTCCTCCCTCTGTAGTTATGATGTGCCTTTTATGAGCCAGCGAGGAAGAAAGAGAGAAAAGCACGCCATTAGAGGGAAATAATAATGTTGTACCTGAAAGGCCATTAGTGAGTCTCATATGAAAGTATGCATCTGGTCTGTGCCCAGCCTGGCCCCGATGCTCCCCGGCACCCGGACACTGCTTGGGGACATGCGGAGCCTGGGGACAGGGACACGATGGGTCCAGGGATGGCTCTACATGCAGGGAGAAGGGCTACAACGCGGGTGTGCGGCCCACAGCGATGCTGCGCTGATCCAGGCATCAGGATATGTAAATAACCAGCGCGCTTCACAATTAATTTTCACAACTAGAAACAGGCGCTGCGCAGGTGAGAAATCAGGCGGGGTGGAGCAGCTTTGGGCTGGCAAATTTAATGGGGGGTGATTTTGCCCGGTGCGGGAGGTTTTGTCCCTTTTTTGACATCCATTTCCCACTTGCGTCCTCTGACGGTGCTTTGTATAAAGGCAGAACTGCGGGGATGCCTCTCGCCGGGGTACCCAAGCTGTGCGCTACGGGGCATTTCAAAGCTCTTCTTGCTCGCTGCGTTTCGCCTCCACCTCTGTTTTCGGCTCAGGTGTCCGTTTTAGCCTGTCTGTGTCGATCCTGTCACCAGGAGCTTCTTAAGTTCATAGTATCAACCTAATTTAAGGAAGGCTTTACTTGATGAGACAGGTTTCGGCCCCTGCTGTGTGCAGAGGAAAGAAATGAAGGTTGGTTTGGTGTTTCCATCACCCTCTGCCCAAGGCTGAGCTCCCAGGGGACGAGGCACGGTCCTTGGGCTGAGCTGCTCAGTGCAGTTTGCCTGGATGAACTGCGCTAGACCTACGATTGGGATCAGACAAAGAGGCACTTTTAGTGTTTTGGGGAGGGGGGTCTTTTATGCAAAAATAAAATGCAATACCCAAAATTCATTGTGAAAGAGGCTAGAGGATGTAAAAGCTGAGATTTAAGTACGGCGTCCCCCTGTGTCCGGCAGATGCTGCGTCCGTAAATTATCTGGGAGTGAAACACTCAACGCATTGCGCTGGGGTTTCCCTCTTTCCGGGGCTGGGCTGGGGGGGGGAGCAGCACAACGGGGGAGCAAAGGCCAGGAGGAGCGAGCCAGGGCGGTGGGAAGGGAGGGCTGCCCTTTCACCTCCGCTCTCCCGCCTCTCCGCCAAAACTATCCGTCGTGCGACCCGGCCTTGCCGCTTCCCACCAGACAGCCCTGCCCTGGCCCCCTCCCCAGGACCCGCTCCCCCGAGACAGCCTTTGTCTGGGGAAGATTGAGAGGGCCGATGGAGCGGGGTGGCCGCCTTAGCCTTCACCTCCCAGGAGGGTGGTCCTCCAGGGTCATTGCCAGGGGCACACAGGGCAGCGCGCGATGGTATTGTCTGCTCAGGAGCCTCGGGACAGGCTTGTAATGGGGGAGAAAGGCATATAGCACCCGTCCCCATCCCTTGCATTTCACAGCATCCATCCCAACACCTTGCATTTTCCAGCACCCATCCCAAGATCTTGCATTTCACAGCACCCATCCCAACACCTTGCATTTCACAGCACCCATCCCCATCCCTTGCATTTCACAGCACCCATCCCAACAAGATCTTATATTTCGCAGCACCCGTCCCCATCCCTTGCATTTCTCAGCATCCATCCCGACACCTTGCATTTCACAGTCCCCATCCGAACCCCTTGGATTTCTTCCCCTGTCCCAGTGCTGGAGATTTCCCGGTGTTGGGAATAGAGGGGATAACTCTTATTCATAGGGAGGGTTTAATATGGGTTAACTCAGGGGCTGTATGTCCAGCTCTGGCAATTAGCTACGTCCGTGGGCTTGGAAGAGTCAGTTAGGCTCTCGAGACATTGTTTATCGTTAACACAAGGTCTCTAATTACCTTGACCTGATGCTCTGGGGGTGCTGAGGCTGGCTAATCAAACGTGTACATCCTTCAGAACAAAGTTAGGGCTCAATATTGAGCAAAAATGCCTTTTCCACAGCCAAGCCCATGTTGTCGGGGGATTTACAGCAACATCACACCCTCCATCCCTGTGGAGGGACGGGGAGGAGGGAGCGAGCAGCTGAGCTGTCCAGGTGTCTCGCACACTGCGGGGGCTGAGATTGCTTTATTGCCTCCCGTGTCCGCGGCTGCGTGGGGCCGGCAGCCCCGGCTCCTGCGGGATGCGGTAATGCAGGTCGCCGTCTGGCCGGACTCGCCGGCCCCAGCAAGAGCAGGGACGGCTGCGGTGACAGCAGACAGACAGCTTGCCAGCATCAGGCAGGGCTGCGCGGGGAGATGGGGGCGATGTGGTTGGAGAGCTTTGCTTTGCAATCCACCAAAATGGTGATTTTGGGGAGGGGAGGGAGTGAGGCGAAACACTCCGAACTCCCCAAATCAGAGCTGGAAAATGGATACCGCAGTCGTGAGCACAATGGTCACACAGGAACCAAAGCAGCCTATCTTTCTTGTTTGATTTATTTTTTTTTCCCTCCATCTCAATTAACTCTCTTTATTATTTCATCACGGAAATTGTTTGTGCCTTTAACGAACAGGAGGAACATTTGCAAATGCCTTTTTGTCTGAAGGCAAAGCTGCTTGGTGTTACTGAACTTCAAGGGATCGTTCCCCGCTTCCGCTCCTCTCCCTTTCTCTGCTGAGGCAGAACGTAGCATAACTTAAAAGTCAGTGATTCAGACTGCAATTATAACCTAAAAGCACAAATAAAAGATAAGCTGGCATCCTACTGTTCCCCATTTGCATCTGTGTCACATGGGATGAAGGGAAAAATAAAATCTGCTTTTATAAAGTGTTGAGCCAGAGAATCTCGTCCAGCAGAAAGAAGAAAATAAACAGATCCCCTGAGGCACCGGCTGTTTGAGTTGCAAATGACAACTCGGTTGGAAGAGGGTACCAGAGAGGCAGGAGGAGTTTGCCCATAGGTTGGCCACCCCTGCCCCGCACACGGGGCCGTACCGTCAGCCTGATCCCGGTAAAAAGCTGCCCTTGTGTTGGTTTTTGCACGTCCTGTGAGCACCACGCACCCCAGTGGGGGGTTTCCCACTGCTCCCCCAGTTCCTGCCATGGTTTCCAATGGTGAGGAGGGCTCGGTGGGGCCGCGGGGCTGCCATGGTTTGTCTGTCCCCCATCAGACAACCATCCCACACGGCTCCTCAGGACCAACACCTCTAATGTTATCCTCTGTTTTGGGGAGCAATGGCTCATTTTAGCATCAGCAGAGATTTCTGGTGCTCCTCTCTCAGTAGATTGAAATATCACCTCCCAGGGTGTTGCAGGTTTCTCTGTTTGCAGAGATGGTTGGGAACTCACTGGGGTCCTGTAAATACTTCTTGCTGAAAATAATCAGGTTTTTGAGACAATGGGCTTTTAGTTTGGGTTTTTTTGTTGGTTTGTTTTTTTTTTTCAGTCTGTGATGGGTTTCTAAGAGAAAAAAAGAATCCAAGAAGGAGGCAGAAGAAGGAAGGTGTTGGTTGACATACTGAAGAAAATCAAAGGTGTCATATTTGGGAGCAGGGAGGGGGGCTGCGCTATGTGTTTCTTGGGCTGGAGGGGAACCAAAATGCTGCAACCAAGTCTCAGCTGCAAGAATTTGTCTTCCAGCCTGGGAGCAGATCGTTTCCCAGCCAGGCGCTGAGCCGGACGTGAGGAGCCACATCAATACAGAAAATGCTCTAGGCTACTCTCCCTAACTTGGCTCTATCCTTGGCCACCTCCCGTTTCCCCAGAGACCGACCCCAATGCTTTATAAAAACAGCTTTTATTTTTCCCTACCCCTATCCAAGACCCTTCAGCGCTGCGTATACTGGTGGCAGACGGTGGCTGTGGGATGGGCAGCACTTGGGCTCTTCCCCTAAAATTGTGCGATGCTTTACTTGGCGTTTCCACGTGCCCAAGCCCCGCGGTGCCGCCGGCCGGAGGGACTCCTGCCAGCCTGCCCGGCCCCGGGAAGCGGAGCAGCTGTGCCGGGGATGCTCTGAACAAAGTGCCTCTCCCGGTGCGGTGCCGGCAGCCTGCAATTTGCATACAGATGCGGAGGAAATCCTGGTGGGTCCCGACGTCGAGGGGGAAGGGGACCCACCGGTGCGGGCAAAGAGGTGAGGCCGGCCAATGTGTGGCCCCCGAAATCTCCACAATGTCATGGCAGGCTGGGGAAGCCCATCGGCGAGGCTGTCCCCACGGCCACCCTGGTGTGCGTGGGATCAGGAGTAGCCTCCAGCCCAGGGGGGGATGTTCCCTGTGATGCAGCACTATCCCATCCTGTCTGTCTGTCGATCCTTTCTCTCTTTCTCTTGTTCCTCCTCATCCCTTCTTCATCAGCCTGTTCTCATGCTTTTCCTCTCCCGCTGTGTTTTATTGAAGATCCGGGGTAATACTTTACAATGATGTTTCGATCCTGTTCATTTGCTGTCCAACAGCTCTGGGTGCTCCGCACTGTCTCACCCAGAGCACAACCCCACCACCCCTGCACCTGGAGACCCCGTCCCATGCCAAAGGTGGGCATTCACCAGAAGCAGTGGATTTTTCAGGCTAAGGAGGGTTGAACAAGTGGGGAAAGACTACAGCCTGTGATCCCCTCATGCCCACACAGCAGCGGAACTTCAACTGGAGACTGCCGCGGTCCATAAAGAGTGTGTTTGCTTTATTTTAAAGAAAAGTTATCCATCAAATCTGTTTGAATAGCAAATAAACGCAGGGAAGCTGTGAGCGGCCATGGAGGGTCCTTGGGCAGAAGGAGAGGATGAATTTGTCAAACCCACTGTTTGTACAGCTGGATCCCTGAGCATTTCGCAGCACTGAGAATGCTGAGGTTGCATATAAATGAAACACTGAATCCATCACCCACTTTTTGCGTGCCCTTCCCTGGATGCCGATGGCTCCGTGTTGCCTTTGCTGTGGGACTCCAAACCCCACCTGACATGAGGCTGGCGATGGAGGCACTAGGGATGGAGGGACGCATGGCAACGCGGGGCGGCACGCATTGACTTCCCAAATTTTGCGAAGGGCCGGGAGAGGTAAAACACCAGATCCACAAACATTGCGTCTCAACGAGGAGCTCAGCAAACCCCCTCTCCTACCAACGTGCAATTAAAGAGAACAAAAACCCAACACCGTGGAGGTGCTGGAAATGAGACAGCTTCCTCGCCGTCCTTGCAGCTCCCCTTATCAAATATCGTCCGCGGCATCCCAAATGCATGACCTCGGCAAACGGCAAATTGAGTCTGTTTATCACGTGGCTCCTTAAGAGGTGCTTGCCTGGTGAATGGCCTTGGCATACATTAAGGGAATAAACCACCCCATTGTTCGGCTCCTTCAGCCGCTCTGCTCAGTTGACCCATTCAATAACTGTTTGTTTGCACAGATTTCCCTGTACAAGTGCAACAAGCTGAACCCTGGATCTGAGCAGATGTGTTTGGAGTAGGCTCTCTCTCTTCGCTTCCTTCCCATCAAGGTGTATTGTTGCGTCTTTTGAGAGCTCAAGCTCTCACCAGTGTGACTCATTCAGGCAAAATTTCTGTGCTGTTTTCAGGGACCCTCAAGGGTTTCCAGGCATGATTTACCTCTTCTGTGGCCATATTTCAAGCCTCGAACTCATCCAAAACTTCCTTCTAAGGGGCCTCTTTATGTTTTATCACAGCATATCCATGCATGCAAAAACAGGGAATGCAATGGGACATAGGAAAGGTGTGCAACCGCTGTTTGAAACCAGAACTGAATCAGATGTGTCAGCATCTCCTCTCTGGGGCTGCTTGGATCCAGAGAAGGTGCCCTGGAGTCCTCTGGGACCGTGTCTATCACAGATCTCCTTTGCCTTGACCTCGCAGCATTGCACATCCCAGCCCTTCCCTGCAGCCTGGAGCTCTGCCGCAGGATTTAGAGATGGGAAAGACCCAGCCTGTACTCCTGGGATGCTGGGAGACCAAACTGTCCCCATGGCTTGAACTTCCAATTGGCAAAAAGAGAAATTATGTTAAACCCTCTAGTTAAACCCTTGTGTGAGGGCAGACCCCTGCAAGCGCCTTTGTTTCAGGAAAGCCATTTTTCAGACATGGGATCTGGAGGTTTTTCACAACGATAGCACTTCTCCATTTGAAAACCATAGTTTGGCCCCTAAATTGCCTGATATACAGAACCCACTGCTTGTAGCTCGCGTCTTCTACCCAGAAGTACCAAAGCGCTGTGTAAATGTCATGAGTTCAGGCTGATCAGGCACAATCTTTCCTTGATGCAGAGAGCCAATGGCTCAAAGATTCATGGAAGAATAATCTCCAGCGGTAAAAGTGAAGGGATGTCTCCATGTATTTAAAAAACATGGTTTAACTTTGGGTATGGAGTAAGGGCACATCTCTCAAAACAAAGAAACGGTGGCAAGCTCTGGAGCGGCGATGCTGCTGCCTGAAATCAAAGTCAGCTCAAGGTTGGCTAAAAATACAGCAGGCACGTTCTGTGGGACTGTGGATGCCAAGACCCAATAAGCTATTAAAAGTTCTGGAGATTTTAAATCCTTTTTTTCTCTTGATGTATCACATGAATCACAAATACCCTCAAACGAGCCATTTGTGCGTCTCCCTCCAGACGGAGCTGACAGGGGGATAAACCAAACGCATGCAAATATTATTTCAGGGCAGGCTGAGATTGGATGGGGTGAAAGAGAAAAGTTAAACACAGAAGCATATTTATTTCTGCATAATTTTGTCAGCTTTCTGCTGGCAGCGAGAGACGAAACTTCGGAGGAGCCTGACCTCCGGATTATCCGAGGGAAGACATGTGCTCGCTGTTTCGGAGTCACCATCTGTGAAGGAGAATTCGGGGAGCGGAGACGCGTGGCAGGGAGACGGCTGCATCAGCCCAGGACTGCCGGGACCCTCAATTCCTGAGCATCCTCCCAGCCCTGCCCGTGCATTTATCACCACAATGAGTTTCTACTTGTCGGGGGGGGGGACACGTGGTGGTGGTGGTGGGGGGTTCTTCAGCTTTCCTATTTCTTCCCCACCAACCCTCCAGCCCAGCTCCGGGGGACTTTCCCCTCCCTCTTGCAATCAGCCCCGGCGGGTCCGTTTGCTTTTGTCTGCCATTAATTGCTTGCTACTTTTCACTGCCCGCTCCTCCCCCTTATAAAGATAAATTTTAAAGCCCATGCGGGGTGGAGAATGGCTGAGCCCGCTGTTATTTTTGACATTCGCCCCAGTGACAGCTGGACCTTGCAAGGCTGGGGCCGTTCGCACACAAAGCCTATTAGCTGTGCCCACTCACTTAATGAGGCCTGAAGTCTGGAAGGAAAATTTCCTCCCCGAAGTGTGGCAGAGCCCTTTGTCATTGTAAACAGGCGCTGCTCGCCCAGCCTGGCCTTGCCTTTCTCCTTCCTGCCACCGTGGCTTTTCTATTTACTCAGGAAACAAAAGCGAAGCCGTGTCAGCATGCCGGGAAGAAAATGCACCCAGCTACTGGGGTTCACACGCATGCACGGACACGCGCGCCCACCTCTGCCACCCACCTACCTCGGCCAGGGCTCCCCGCTGTCACCAGCACGAAGGGGACCCCCAGGCGCAGGCTGCGGGATGGGGAGGGAGGGATGCGCCTGGGATTTGTGGATCCATAGGGACCGCTCCCTATAGGAACTGGCTGTACAGGTCAGAACAGCCGTGGGAAGAAGAGCCGGATGCTTCCTCCAAAATCCTTTACCGAACCATAGTGATTTGAGGCTCGAGAAATTCCTGCGTTTGCCACAAAGTCAGTTTGGGGGGATATTTTCTCCCATAAATTTCTCTAGCACTCTTTTGAACGTGCGTTGTTTTTTTCTCGCGCAAGGAGCTTCCTTCCCAGCTCTACAAATAATTCGCACAGGAATATCTCCTTCTGCCTCTTTTGAACTTGCAGCCTGCCTGGGTTTGTCGCACTGTAAACCTCAACATGTCCTATGTTATGCCCATTTACAAGGGAAGTCACCACCCAACAGAATAAAACCATAAGCGCCTATAAAGTATTTTAGGAATAGAAACGCTCTCGGTGTAACATGTTTATTGAGGCTATTAGCAATACGCAAGCAAAGATCAAGGGAAAAAAACCCACAGCTGCTTTCCCTGAGCAAGGCCACCTCGCAGGTGGTCCTTCCTTGGGCTAAGGGTGACCAGTCACTTGACATAGACCCTGTCACCAAGAGTGAGCAAAGTTCCTGGGATGAAAGCTTTGGAATATAAGCCTTGATTGGAATAAGAAGATAAAATCTCCAGGTGCTATGTTTTGCAGCATAACCTTCAATGTCAGCCAGGTGTAAATAAGAGCTGGAATATCTGCCTGGTCTTCATCCAGGCTGGGAAAGAGCTGAGAGGTGTGAGCTGTCCCTTCTTTGTAGTGTCACTACCAAAGCCTAAAGAGCATTTAAATATCCCGTTTGGAGCACACGCGAGGGCAGGCTGAGGCTGCCGCAAACATCACAGCCCGCGCGGCGGCGATTTGCTTTTGTGGTTCAAGTGAGCAGAGGACGGCGTGAGGGCCGGACCTCAGAGGATGTCCTCATGCCATTGCTTTCATGGGCTGTCCCCGGCGAAAACTTCCGAGAGGCTTCCGAAGAGCAGCTCCCAGCCTGCAATGTCTCCGTATCTGCTGGCACCCCTTCCCCCGCTTCTTTTTTGCTCTTTCTTCTCCCGGGATTTGCTTGCTAGTTTTTAAATATTTGCATATTTCAGTGCTTTCTTTCTGTTGGTAACCAAGGCTGTTTGGTAAAAGCCGAGACATGCTCTAAATGTAAGTCAGGCAAAAAATTACCTTTTTTGTGTGCTTTGCAATTATCACAGCAAAATGAGTCCTTTCTTCCTTCCGCAGTCAGTAATTTATTTTTTAACAGAAAAACTAAAACGCTACTTCAAGAACACCGGGTTAATGCCGTTCTTGTTTTCCCTGTGAAGTTAAGCTGGCTTCGTGACTGAAGTGTTTGTCTTCAATTTATAAAATTGCTTGTGGGTATGTCCCACTTTGGGAAGACACAAGAGGCATTTACAAGCGAGAAAATCTCAGGTTCCAAATTGGTTGTTTAGTAACAAAGGGAGGGAAAAGACCAATCTTTATCCTGTGTTTTCGACTTGCCTTTGCCAGTGTTTCTGAAGTGGCTTTTCCCTGTTTGCTTCATAAATCCTAAGGCGTAAAACCAACTGTCTCAGGAAATATGCAGTGAGCTTTGATCACCGATCTCAGCATCTCCTGCTTGCTCCTCCGGTTCCCTGCGCTGATGCCAGCCCACGAGCACGAGGAGTCCTGCACCCACCTTCTCGCAGCCTCTCCTGAGCAACGCTTCATCAAGGGACGATGAAGACAGAAGCAGAATAAATAACGTTAATAAGAAGTCACCGAGTCTTTCCCTTGTCATAAGCCGTGATTGCCCTTTTGGCCCATTTGAAGTTCAGCCTGTTCTGGGGATCAGGGAAAGAGATTTTCTATCCTCGCTCGGCTTTGTGAGAACTGCTGGGACTGCAGCAGCTTTGGTGGAGCTCCTTATTGACCACCCCAGCTTCTGTTAGCTTGGGCCAAGATCTCCTCTCAACAGCAGCTTAGTCTATCTGGTGGGTAATCAGGTCTTGAGAGACAATAATGATTTGGCAATTGAAGTCTCCCAGTTTAATGAGTGTCCAGTTTAGGGAAACGTGTGTAAATGCCGATTGCAGGGTAGGAATGTGAAGGCCTGGGCTGTAAGAGTGATGCTAAAGCGTAGCTTTATCGACTGCTTGGGCAAGCTTTCCAGGTACTCTGTTTGACGGCTCCTGCATGTCCAGCACATGTGAAAGCCTCTCAGTCACATTTCTCCATAAATCCTTGAAAATTTTCCCTAATGGTAACGGGGAACCTTCCTGGTGCACACAACCGCCTTGCATAGGGCTGCTCTGGAAACCAAGGAGCCTACGGTGGTCCCCTTTTCTTCTTGTGGTTCTGTGTAATTTGGGAGCTGGATTTTGACACAGAGAAGTCTGCAGAAGCCCCTCTTCCCTCTGGTGTCAGCTTGTCCCTGTGCGAGGGGATGAGGCCACAGCAAAGGACCCGCAGAGGTCGGGGAGGAGGTCGTGCTACAAACCAAGGTGGGGGCCAGAAGCCTTTCTCCATCCCTGTGGCCTTTTTGTCTCAATGTCCTTCTAATATCCGCTAATCGGCTTTTCATTTGTAGCCTCCGTTTTAATTCACCGGTGTTCATACCTCCAACATTAAGTTGGCAAGCACGCGCCTGTGTAAAAGCTGTAAGTCAGGACTGGGCAAATGGCTCCAGGAGTGCCTGCGAGCTTGGCGTGTGTCAAGGGGATTTGCATTTTGAAGACGGAGCTAATCCCTTTTCTATGGGCCGCACTCGTAGGCAGCTGCCCAGAAGCATTTTGCCTGTCCTCTCCTCCACCCTCCCTATTGACGGGGATTGCAGAACAAAGAGGGCAGCAGGTCAGGGGTGGGAGTACCAACCTGGCATGCAGAAGACCTGACTCCAGTCTTCTGCTCTCACACAGCCTCCCAAGGTGACCCAGGATATGTCTTACAGACTGCATCTACACAGGCGCCAGAGCCTGTGCTAACACCCAACCCATCCATGAAGCTGGCCTCCAGCCCAGCTCCAGCTCCGGTGGCCAGCCCAGGTCAGGAGAGCTGCTGGGAGATAGAGCTGGAAACAGGTAAGTGCATAACCCCCTTACCAGCACTTCCAACCAGCCTTTCGGAATTTGAATTGCATCTACTCAGTACTGCTGGGGCTGTATTTTGAGAGCTCTGTGAAAATCTGGGCATGTGTTTCTGCTCTTCTGGTCTGCAGAGCCTTCTAAACAGCCGATACTGAGCGAGGGTTAGATTTCATATCATCGCGGCTTAAAGATGCCCATGCTGCAGAAGTTGCTCCAAGGCCAGCAGCTGCCAGGGGAGATGTCCAGAGTCCCTGGATGAGACCACGATCTTCAAAGCCAACTGCAGGAAGTAGATACTCAGCACTCACCGAAATAAATAGGAGTGTTAAATCTAAATATTCGGTTGGCTTTGCCAAGTGAACCCAATTCTTGTGAATACCCCTTTTGCCACTATTTCATTAAGAATATTAACTTCAAGATCAAGAAGGTGGGAGAATTGAATGCCAAGAAATCTGGCTGGATTTGGCTTTTGGGCTTCATTGGTAGAGGCCATGATGATCTTTCCAAAGTGCAGGTGATGATTTGCACCAACCCTGTGCAATGACTGTCTCTTACGCAGTTGTGATGAGGGGTTTGGAAGCTGAGGAGGAGTTTTTAGACCATTTCCAGCTGCTTCTCTGTGATTCTGCATTTACCTGCCAAGATGCCCTAAGACTCAAAGACGTCAAGCTCCCTGCTCAACTCTTGTGGAAGAAGGAAGACCTGCAACCCCAATTTGTGGTCCATGAATGCTTGTCTTTCCAAGAAAACAGCATTTTCCAATGACAGGGGAAAATTGTTTCCCTTAGAAAATCTCCCACCAACTTTACAGCTACAGACCACACCAAGTCCATCACTAGGTCATGGAGGTGTTTGGTCTCTGACCTCTCCTCTTGGAGTGGGAAGACTTGCAGCAAAGCAAGCAGTCCTCAGCCTCATGTCGATCCTGGAGAAAAAATCCCAGTGCTGACAATCTTTGGTAGGATTATTTTCTATCAATCATCACAAGGTTGGCTGGGCGAGTGGATGCTGCCAGAGCAGGGAAACCACCCAGCACAGCATGGGCAGGTGGGCTTTTATTGGCCATGCAGGAACGCAGATTCCCCCCAAGCAGAGAAGAAAATAGAGTTGGGCTGCATTTGAAATAAGACTCGTGAAAAAAAATTTGCATAATAACATGTAAAAAAATGTGATGTGAAACTAAATATAGTGCAGTGCTATTTTACCAACCTCTGGTTAATCAAAGTTAACTGCATTATAATGTAACATGCGTTGTCTCACTGCATATCAAATTTCCATTCTTCCAAACCATCCGCGTGTTTCTGAAAGGCGGTTCTACAAAGAAGTACAGCGGAAAACAAAACCCCAACCATGCTACACCTCAAATTGTCAGTAAAGTTGCTTTCACACTGATAAAAAAGTTTTAATTCTTTATTGTAAGTCTCACCGTGTTGTTTGAAGTAAACACGGGTGGAAGGGTTGGGTGGAAGAGCTAGCGGGAGGAAACACCCATTTCCAATTCTCTGGGAAAAGCTAGATTTGTCTGCCACGTCGGGAACAGACGTATAAATATTTACTTGAATCAAGCCCACAATTTTCTGTAGAAAGTCAGAAAGTTTTCAGGTAAAGCCTTTCAGCCTGCTCTATTTAATCTGCAATGTCTTGAGTCCCTCAGAGGAGCGCTGTCATTCTGTGAGTGTTAGCCAAGACCCATTCTACAGGAAAGTCAGAAAAGAAAAGATCACCAATCTTATCTTTGATTTTTTTGTTTCCTTCTCTCTTTTTTTTTTTAAAGAAATTTGTCCTCTAAATCTCAAATCTTTCCATTTTCTCCTCCTGCAATTATTGTCGTGAACCATGATCTCTATCCTACCAAGTTCTCGCTATGGTTCCCAGGCAGTACTGTACGTCCTTCTATGTTATCTTGATTTAAAAAGCAGAGGTTATATTGCAAATCAGACACGGGGCTGTTACCCCGTGCAAGCCTCGCTGGCCCGGTGAATCCCAGACTCTTGTTAATATTCATATCGGAGCTAATGGCGGCGTTGGAGGCTCCGATGGGCTCTGTTGCGTTAGGTCCCATACAAACACGTGTGGGGAACACGCGGGTCCCCGTGTGCCGAGCGAAGCTCTCCCCTTTTTGAGCCGATAGTTGATTGCCCGCCCTCACCCGGGGTTTTTTACGCCACGAGGACTGCTGGCGTTCGGCACGTTCCTGGAAACACCCCACTCTCCCCGTTCAAAGCCCCTGTGGGTTGAACTCCTCCACGGCTGCTGTTAATAGGTTAATGAGACCCTCGTCTGGCAGAGTTAGAGTGCCTGGCTTTCTAAGATAAAACTATCCAGCGACATTAGGAGGTTGGGCCTCTTTATGACTGAACGCCATTCATCCTGAGTACACAAGAGCTCGCAAATTTAATAAGCAGAATCCATTTCAGCCCCGTGGCCTGCCATGGCAACAGGAGAGAGGGGCTCCAGCCTCCGCTGCTCAGGCATCATTATCTCCAGGGCCATCTGCTCCAGAGAAGCACAATCCCAAACTCATTTAAATAGAGCCAGCCTGAAATATGTGACGATTTTTCCCAGTCTCCCCCTCCCCGCCGGCTCCCCCCGGCTCCCCGCGCGTGGCTACACCTCCACACGCAAGCGGGAGGAGATGTAATATTCAAAGGGTGAGGAGAGGGTACGGGAGATAAGATTATAGCGATAATGAACTGAGGGAAGGCGAACGGGGGAGGGAGGAACTTTCCTCCTTTGGCCGCCGTTCCCTGAGAAAGCAAGAGGTTGCAATAAATTATAAATGTATTTTTCAAATCATCTTCTTGGAAGAAATGTTTCACAAACAATGATTCATCACCCTCCCCAGAACTCAGCCTCTCTGGAACAATTAAGCAGTGAAGAAAACTAACCCAGCTAATTCATTTCTTCCCCTGATTTCTGACTGACGGTGCGCCGTCCTCGTCGTAAAAGGATATAATAAATTACCGTGTCCCTAAACGTGTTTGCCCCTTCTAACTGGGGACATTTTGGAAAGTAAATGAGAGGGGTTGAGGGCTAGGGGGACAAGTCCTTGTGGGGCTCGGACGATTTGCACCCATTCATGTGCTGCCTCGTGTTTAGGGGCTCCCAAGCCGGGATTTGGGATGGGGACCCATAACAGCTCGCTGAGATGAGTGGCCTCAAGCGCATCCCAGAAGGGGACCAGAGGGGACGTTGGGCTTTGACGGAGGGACATAAACAAGAGCGTGCAAAGTTGTACCGTGCCTCTGCTTCTGCACAAAGTCATTTTTAATGTGTCTGGTTTATCTCAGACGTAACTCGCTGCTCGCAGGCGCAGTGGCTGCAGGAGCTGTAAGGAGCGGGGGGAGCCAAAGCAGGAGCGATGGGGGATGCCGGCGGGTGGTTTTACAAGGCATTACCCCAACTGTGTGTAAAGTTTGAGGAGCACTTCAGGCTGTAGCTGGGAGGAGATGGCCAAGAGCAAGCCCCAGGGAGCCCCAGGGAGCCATCCCGGTTGGCACCCAGGCTGGGAAGAGAGTTTCTCTGCCCGGCCCCTCCACCGCGGCTCTGCACCGTGGGAGAGATGTCGCGGCTGGAGGGGAAAGAAGTTACTGCAGGAATTTCTGAAAGATGTCATTTCTCATTTGTTTTCTGTCAGGGTCTCCTGACCTCCGCTGGCTGGGTCACGGGAGTAAATCTGTCATGAGCTAAAAGATGGGTTTCCCCTGCCGAGGTGGAGGCAGCACCCGTCTGCTGAGCATCCCTGTCCCTCCCGGGAGTCCGTAAATGTCTCTGGAAACACTTGCCCTGCCTGTTCTCGTGTTTCTGGCTCTGCATCCGTGCAGCACACACGCACCGCACAGCATAAGCACTCGGTCACACGCACAGAGGTGGGGAGGCTGCGGACGGGATGCTGCAGCCCCGTGAGCTTTCAGGGCAGGCGTGCAGCGGGACGCACAGCTTCGCCGGCTGCCCGCTCGTGCACGCGCGGTGCCGGGGTCTCTTTCACCTGAAGCTCCTGCCTGCCGAGTTTCCCAGCTCCACTCCGAGGCGTGTGGAGTTTGTGTGGATTATACGGAGCACGGCGGCAGTAAGTCAATGAGATCAAATGAAAGTGTAGGAATGCATCTGCGGGGGGGGTAGGAAATGAAATCATCTATATTCATTACATTTATTTAGTGATGTTAAGCCTCCCAGTGCCCACAACACCCTGTATATGCCGTCATCATTCACCTGCAGCGGAGGCAGCCACCTCTGGGAGAGAGCGTGGCAGATGGCCAGAAGGCCAGTGCAGCATCGCCGAGGGGGGGACATGACGAATGCCTGCAAGGACGGACATCTCTGGCCCCAGGGAGAGTTGAAGGAGGCTGAATGGAATTATACATCTTGGAAACTGGAAGTTTTCCACCATTAATTGAGTCTTGGGGTCTTCAGCCTCTTCTTCCGCTGGTTTTTGCAAGACTGGTGCTTGGCCAGGTAAGGAAATCGTATTTACCGTTGGCGCACATCCCTGAGCAATGCAGCGACATATGCGCAAGACGTCTTGGGTGACCAAGGTGCCCAGTGTCCCCTCCTGGAGGCTGAAACTGCTTTGGTGACATGCCTTACTTTGCATAGATACAGTCTTTAAGTGTTCGCTAACTCAGGTTGTCAAGTCATTGATTAGGAACGCAGACTCAGCAAACCCTGGGCGATAAATAGCGTATGACATATTAACTTATATAGAAAGCCTGTATTGCTTTGAAATCTTTTTAAGTTGATAAATTGGAGGATCTACCACAAAATCCATAATAATGTGTTTTTCTCTGTAGCTCAGTTAGAAATGATAAGGTACCAAGTGTTATCAGAGATGAATAAGCTTCAAAGAATTTGCAGAAGTATTTTAATATATTAAATCTGCAGAACAGTTGAAAAATTCATAAGAACGATTTCTCTGCAAGTTTCTCAGCTTCTTCTGTTCCTGGACTGGCTAACACCACGCCAAGATCTGAACCTAACCAGGCCTTTGACTTCTCATCCTAGACAGAGATTAGGCCAACAAACAAACAAACAAACAAACAAACAAAAACCCCTTAAGAAGACACAAGTTCAGCTCCTGTTTTCTTATTTAGAAGAAACATAATTTCCTCTAAAGAAATTCCAGACCTTTTTATCTCCTCGTGGAAATCCTTGTCAGAAACGTCCCAGGAACTGATATTCACAGTAACATGCAACGTCCCCTCTAGATGAAAGGGAAACCAGATGTCTCCACAGAGAGACTGATGCCGCAAACTCCATCTGATCCTCTGTGAAGTCTCAGCCCGGAGTTTCAGGGACTTCTTTTCACCTGCCAGCCCAGATTCTTGCCTTAAGCACATGCATTCAATTATTTAGCAAGGAAAATGGGCTCCTGTAACTAATAAAATATCTGATTTATCTGACCCTTAATGCCATTCTAGCATCTTTAAACCAGTACCAACGCAGGTGAGACCTCTGGGAGAGGAAAGCTAAATATTGCTCTCTGCCTCGTGGCTTGCTTCCAAACATACGTTTCATTCCGTCTCTGTTGTTCGGAATTAATGTTGCAAGGAGAGCGGCGGAGAGCTTTTCTAGGAAAGCACGGCAAACACCCAGCTCCAGCAAAAACCCGCGTACCACCATGCAGATCGGCTGTAACACGGGAAATTCATCCCGCGTGGCAAAGGCTGGGCTTGGTTTGTTTTTTTGTTTTTTTTTTTTTGAAATGTTCAGCTGTTAGCGACATGAGAAAACCAACTCATGGGTCAAAGCTCTCAGAGCAAATCTTTCGGCCTTATTTTTCAGGTTTTACGAGATAAAGCCCAGCAGGTGGGAAGGAAGAGATTGAACAGGGCAGTTTTTCATTCTTCCATAAGCAAATTCTTGGCCGCAATCTCTCCGGCTCCCGGTGCGGTGGCCTAACGTAACTAGACAGCACAGCCCGAAATCTTTCCTGCGTAATTGTGTGCTTCACTGGACTGACACCGAGAATGAATTTAGCTCACCCGAGGCTCAGCTGGAGATGGGGTGGCTTTCGAGGAGCTTACGCTCTGTCCCGCCGCATCACCCCTCATTGATCGATCACCTTTCCTGCAGACTCTGACAAGAGGTATGAAATGATCATTAAAGATGCCCCTCAGAAAGGCTCCGAGCCATGTTCTATCAGCTTTACGCTGTATTGGGAGGAGTGAGGCAACTAGCATCTCCCTTCGCAGCCCGTTGTCTAATTCTGCGGCTGATGGAGCTGACTGGGGCTAAAGCCACGGCCCAGAGGAAAACCTGCGCTGTGAACAAGGTCTGGGCGAGCCCGGGAGATCGGCATATACCAGCCATTTGGCTTTAGCCTGATACAACTCAGCTCTTGATTTTGATCACATTAGCAAGAGTTTTTTAAAAAAAAAAAAAAAAAAAGCAGGAAATCTGACATTTTCTGACCAAAAAAAACCCACCCCCATTTGGATTGCTCGTAGTGAAGAAGCGTTGGGTTAGAAGTCCAGGAAAATTCGGGGCAGGTTATAGTTAAAAATGTACCTAACATCCTTCCTGGTATCTGTTTCACACGCAGCCTCGTTTTCTTGCATATTTTCTATTTTTATTTTCTCTAATGGGTTTACAGCCGCGATATTTTTAAGAGCGCTTCTCCGTGCGGAGCAGCTGCCATCGCCGCGCTGTCAGCCCGGTTGCCATGGCTGATACGCAGGGCTCGTGCCAGAATTTTGTTGGTCAACAAGCCGCTGTCAGCGCCGTTGGGCAGCGTGTTTCCATAGCTATCCGTGGAGAGGGGCAGCTTCAGGTGATGTGATGCTGAATCTCCTTTTTTAAAGGACTCAGCCTAAATGTACTCACAGGGCTGTAGTCTTTAATGTGACTATTTAGCACCCTAACAGCTGAACTCTCTCCAAATTAGCCGCAAAAGCAAGCGTGACGATTTTTAACGCAGCGCCCGTAGAGCAGCTCGTTTGTGCTAATCAAAAGGGAGTGATCAGCTTGAAAATGTCCCCTCTTAATTTAATTCATGGACTTCAAAAATAAGTTTCTTCAGATGCAGGTGCCTTGAGAACATCCGTTTTTAACTCATTTGAAGTAGTGAATTCCTCTCACCGGACTTAATTAGGGACAGGTATTGAAACAAATTGAGGAAGAAGATCTTAGAAGAAAAGTGGTTTTATTAGGAAAGGACTGCAGGGCTTTTTAATTAATGCCAGAACAGCTGTCCTTAAACTGTTTCTCTCTTATGAGCAGATTATCCCAGCGAAGGCCAAGAGGCCACGGAAAACAAGGAGCAAGTTCTGTTCAGAGCTTCTGGTCCGCGTCTGCACCACTGTCATCAGAAACCTCGGAGCATTTGTCTGGTCCTCCCTTGGATTGCAACATATTTCTGTTTTCTTACAATATAGACTCATCCCAGTTTGTTTCTAAGTGAATTGCTTTTTTGTTCGTGTTGCATATTCCCTAAACAGTCGTATTAGTGGTGACAGCATGTCATTTTGATGGTGTTATGACAGTATGACGCCAAACTAGTATTAACATAACATTTCTTTTTAAATCTTGTCTGAAAACATATTGTTCTCCCTTGCCAGCACTCCTCTGTTTCTCTCACCCTTTACCGTTCCGGGTTGCCTTTTTTGGCTTAACTCAGTTGTGGCAAGCGGGCCCATACGCAGCATATACGGAGGCATTTTGCTGGTAATTCAGGCGATGAGATGAAGGGAGGGATGAATGAACCCTTTTGCCCAAGGCTGTCCAGCAGCCTTTGCTGGGAGAAAGCCCACGTTTTCCTGGCTATCATCCTCTTTCCTCTTATGTTTCACCTTCCTCAGGTTTATTGAGTTTAGATTTATGAAATTTAGGTTTTAAAACCCCCATTGCTACCACAGAATTGTTTATATTTTTTTCTACCTTTTCTCCTACAACCTCAATTAAAAGGTGGACTCTGATGTCTCCCAAATGGTGAAGTCAGTCTTAAATTCAGAAAGCTCGTGAAGAGAGGAAAGCTGTAACTCGGGGGACAAGGAACTCCCTGTGTGGACGAGTGGGATGAGCAGATGCTCTTACTTGTTTGAACGTCCTGCTTTTCTGATGTGAGGTCTGTGGGATGCTCGCGCAGAGATTGAGCTAGTTTGGCTGGGAAATCAAAATTGCTTGCTAAATAATAGGCATTTTTTAGAAGGAAAGAAAAATAGGGCTTTTTTCTTTTTTTTTTTTTTTCCCCTGAGAAAGAGATTTTTATGTTAAAAATGAGCAATAGGAGTGCAGAAACCACTTCCAGCCCCTGTGGCACGCAGGCAGTGAGGTGCACGCTCCTGAGCATCGGAGGGAGCCCAAATCCCCAAGGAGGAGCTGCAGTCACCGAAACAAAGAAAAATATAAGTGGCCTTTCCTGCAGTACCCCCGCTCGAGGCAGAAGCCTGGCTGGCAGACACCGGCCCACCCGCAGCCCCGTCGAGCAAAGCGCTTTTCCTGCGCTGGTCGAGAGGACTGGGAGGAGGTGACACCGAGAGCTGCAGCTCTGCACCGGGGGCTGCCAGGGAGCCCCGAGGCCGGAGGCGTTTGTTCCCGATACAACCGAGCTGGCAAAACCTGGCAGCATCTTTGCCCAACCCCTCTCACCTACCCAGGGGGGTTGCAAATATGCTCTGGTCCGGATTGGCTTCGCGTGATGCTGGCTGCAGGGTTTTCCTGGCTCTCAGCCTGTTTGTGATGAAGAGAGGATGGGAGGGGGGTCCTGTGATGTGATGCACAGTGAAGCTCCCCGACAGCCCACCCGTGGGGGTGAAACGCCTCCTTTCCTCTCCAACAGCCTGTGGATGAGCACCATCCCCATCCCCCTGGACATCTGCACCCCACAGCTCCTCCTGCCCCCTCGTCCCCAGCCCCTTCCTCACAGCAAACCTTCACTCAAGCTTTATTTTTGCCTGTTTGCTTTCCCAGACCTCCTTCTGGTCCCTGACCTGACAAGCGCTCCTTTTAGCTGAGTATTAATTATCATCGCAGTGCTGGGACTAGTAATTATCCCTCCCTTGTGCTTTACGGGCTTCCCAGCACGGCTTGCGACGAGGACAGGGTGAACTGGCTCAGCTGGCGAGGGGCTCGCGACGTGCGTCTCGGAGCCGTGGTAATTGTCCTGTGCCAGAGAGGAGGGAAAGAGGGGAAGAAGAAGGAAAAGGAGAAAATCACCTCTTTGGAGTCAATAGTGAATCGGAGAACTTGACTTGTAGCCTTTAACCGGAGAGTTTTCTTCCCAGTGACCCCCAGAGTTTATAACAGAGAACACAAATAGAAGTAACCTTGGGCCATCTACCAGGAGATGGAGAAGCCCAGGAGGGCTGAGAAGACCATAATGATGTTGGCCAGTGCTGAGAAACTCCCTTGTACCAAGAAGCGTGAGAAAAAATCCTGATAGCGACCTACTGCGGGGTCACAAGGAGAAGATTGCTGGGGTGTGGGTACGCCTGCGTGTTCTGCTGTGGGTATTTGTCGGGGGCAATCGCAGCAAGCTTTGCTTTTGATGGGGGATCGCTCATGGTGCCTCCCAGGGCTCGCAGGGCTCGCGTGGGCTGGCCAGGTACAACCAGGCACCGCAGCACTCATTTGGTTCTCTCACTGATATTAACTACCGTGTTAGCGCCCCATTTACGAGGTCTGTCCAAAATAATTCATACTCATTCAGTGCACTGCCTTTCACCGAGCATTTTAAATTAAAAATTCTGTGTTTAACTCTCCCCCCTCACACCAGCAGAGTACTTCTGTAGTACCTTGCTGTGCTTCTATGCCAAAATTTCATGGTGACCGCGCAACCAAGGCTGCTGCTCCGAGATGCTCATCACCGGCTGATGGGACCTTCCTTGGGAGGCGATGGCCGTGGCGAGCCCAGAAAGGAGGTGTGGCGTGGGATGGCAGAGCCGGAGAGCATAGAGGTGGGAGCCTGGACACCTTCCAAGGCACGGTGCTACCACCGCTGCCAGAAATGTGACAGATCTCTGTCATGAATAGGCTAAAAAAAATCTATAAAAATACTCCTCTCTGGCCAAAACTGTGAATTTTTCTTCGGCAAAATGTCAACGCTCTGCTAGTGAAAATTGCCTTTCATTACAGCAGGGAGGGGAAAGGGAGATAAAAAAAAATGAAATGAGCTGTGCTTTTCTTCCCTTTATGTCCTTTTTGAAAACCTGTAAACACTCTTTCTATCTCCCCCCCGCCCCCTCCCCCCCCCCTCCCCCCCCGTTTCCTCCATCAGTGAGAAGTCTTATTACAATATACAGTGTATTTGTCTAGGAATTTAGGGATCTCAAGCAAATCACGGCCCCAGTCTGGCAAACACTGCTGATAGATGCAGTGAGAGGCAGAGTGTGCTCTGAGCACCTCTTACTCAAAACAGAGCAGCCAAGTGCCAGAGGGGAAATGGATGAAGAGACTTTCCCATGGCCACCCTCAAAAAATCAGTGGCAGGAGTAGAAATTAAATCCTAATCTCCCACCTCCTGGGTCCTTGTGAAAAGCTCTCCACTTGGGGATTCTTTTTCCAGTATCAAGGAGTAATTGTAGCAATGGAGTTGGGATGCTGAAGTCCTAAGCCAGAAAGCAGCATCCTGCCCTTGCTGCTGCTCTGCCCCATACTCGACACTGGGACAAATTGCCCATGTGAGACCTGAGGCCATGCGGGTGTGCACTGACCCACTCGCTGGCTACTGATGGACATTCCCACAAGCAGCAGCTTGGAATTCGTGGGACTGAACCCTGCAGCTTTTCCCTGTGCCGGTGCAGAGAACAGGAGGTTCTCGACTTTGGTAGGCCAGCGCAGGTGGGACTTGGAGGACACTTATTCCATGGAGATGCACCGTGCAAGTAAATCCCCACCCCATCCAGGCTGGCAACCTCCCCCCTGGGCAATTAGGCAGAGTCATTTGCCCATCATTAATGGGAGCAAATATAGTTGTCCTGAGAAACTGAACCCTCAAACACACAAGCACTGCATCTCTGCCTTTGCAGTAAGGGAATTTTGAGCATCTTCTCTGACACAGTGGAGCCAGCTGGGCTTTCGGACTCCGGGCTAAGGCAGACGATGTTTGGCTCTTAGCTCTGCCAGCGACTCTCTATGGAACCTTGGTCAAATCACTTGTCGCTTTGAAGAGGGTGGAAGAAGATTCAGTGGACTAGTTACTGAGGGTGGTCAGCCCCAGCTTCCCACGTGCTTGGAGGAGTGGAGCAGCACCAAACTGAGCTGCTGAGAGTGCCAGCACGGCGTCAGCCTCCTCCCACCGCTGGTTGGGGCAGCCCTGGGTAACAGGCAGTCTGCACTGCCTGTCACGTTCTTGGCTGCTCCCTCACTGGATCAGCAAAGACAGTCCAAACACGGTCCCGAATCACCATGTACCTCAATTTCCCCATCTGTTAAATGAGTATAATCATCGCTTTCAGTTCTGCGCTGTCAGCATTGCGGTGCCGTGCAGTACCTAACAGAAAAGGACTCTCCCAGTGAGGGTGAGCAACACCCTGGAGCTGAGCAGCTCCCCTGGTCGGGCATCCCCCATCCCCGGTGGCTCTGCTGATTTTGGGCACGTGCACGTCCCTCCCGCACACCAGACAGCGAACTGGCTCAGGAAACCTCATCCATCCTCCATCTCACATGAAGGCAGATTGCTCACGGGCGGAGGAAATCTCCTGGAGAGTGAACCTTGTCAGCAAAAATGCAAATATTTGGAGACAAAGTGTTCATTACAGCAGAACTTGATTTCAGGGTCAACCCTTTTTGCAGCAAATTGTTAGCCAGCTAAAATGTTTATTGTCACCACACTCTGGCAGTTTTGACAGTACCTATCAAGTTGAGCTTGACAATATCTGCATACTGCTTCTCCGGCTCTCCCGTGCACAGCCATGGGAGTGGTGCTGGAGGAAGAGATTGAAGACAGAAGCAGTCAACAGAGAATTGGAACTATCCCCTTCTTTCTGAAAAAGCCAGGGCTGCTGTGGCCCCGGGGAGCTGTTTAAGAGGGGGAAAGTATAACACAGGCTGTTGGTGACACGGTGGTGGGGTGCACAGTGAAACATCCGGGTGGATTATTATTTTTTCAGATGTAAAAGTGCACACGTGGAATAAACTCCCCCCAGTCTGGCAGGGCAACAACAGAAATCACAGCCTACAAAAGGACTTTATTTCCTTCGGTCTTTTTCTATGTGAGCCCTGTGGCTTCCCAGAACCGATGGCAGGGAACCATCCAGAGATGAGTGGAGTTTCGGTGATTTTTCTCCATTCTTATTTGTGCTCCCTTCAGCTGCGGGGTTGAATCCGCACCCCTTAACGCCTGCACAGGACTAAGGGAAGAAGATCCCACCGCTGGCAAGCCCAGAGCCCAAAGGTGTAAGCTCCCACGTCTCTGCCCTGTGCTCTGAGACCAGAGGATGGAGGGAGCCAGGGACAGCTCTGCCTCCCTGGTGAAGGGCAGCAACGGGGTGGCAGCAGCAGGAATTTGAGAGAAAACAAGAACCAGGGTGAGATGGTGATGAAAACACCAAGATGAAGTGGAAAAGGGAGCTGTAGCCACATGGCCTGCTCCTGCATGTTTTGAGGCTCCCTCTGCTAGAAAAAGACAGCAGCTTCCAGCTCAAGGTCGGAGTAATTTTACTCTGCTTTTTGCTCCTCCACGTCTTTACCCTTTCCCCAGCTAATGCACAAGGAAGGTGGGCCAGTCTGGAGCCACTATGAATGGGTTTCGTTTCTTTGCTTGCTGGAGCTGAGTGAAGGCTGTTTCATCTCAACAGGCTGCTCCCAACACCCCTTAATTTGAGATCTCCTGCATGCAGGAGGCAATGGAGTTGAGTGACCTTGCTGAATCGCGGGCCGCTGCGGCTGCAGAACAGGGAAGGAAAAGAAAAGAGGGGAGGAGGAAGAGGCACTTTGCTGTCTCCCATTAAAGCCCCAAGAGGCTGAAGATGAGAGAGCAAAAGTTTCAAATTGCCAGAACGTAATTCTGAAAGTCATTTTCCAAGCGCAGAGCTCTCCGCAATGTCACCTCTCATCTTTCAAGGTGGGGATTGAAGGGACAATAAAGCACAGAATATTCTGCAAAGACAGAGCTGCTAATTCAAAGACGGAAGAGGTGCCAGTCCCCAAACAGGCTGTCTCACACCCCCTTCTGCCGGGAGATCTGTGCAGTCAGATGTAGCTGTACAGGGGACCAGTTCCAGCTCCCTTCCCGAGCTGTATCCAGCCCGGATGAGTGATCCAGCTGAGCTAAGCATGGCTTATCCAGCTCCTCCTAAGAGCAAGGATCTCAAAAAAAAAAGCCCACCTATTCCACACTTACACTTTCAATTTGATTAAAACTCCTGACTTTCAATTCAATCCAGTGATGATGATAATGATTATTACTACTATTATCTTCTTAGGTCTCCCTGAGACCAGCAGAAAACCACAATGGATGTGCAGAAGAAAAGGTGCACTTTGATATTCACACACCTCTGCCCCAACCCAGAAAAGCTGTTCCTCCCCACTCCCTCTTCCAGCTCTCTGCCTTCAAAGAAATCTGGATTAAGGAGTTAGATGTATTCACCAAAGAGTTCAGCCTGGGCCCTTGCACCAAAGAGTGAATTAGGCTCTTGTTCTGTGTTTTTTGCTGACCTTTATTCCAATTGCTTCCTCTCTTATATTTATAAAATAAAAAATTACCCAAATACACAGGCATGCCCCGCTGAGATAAATTGCATTCAACTCTCCTTCAGTTAATATCAGCTTTGTCCCAGGCTCCTTATTACTGGTGCCACCTGTCCCTCCAAGCGCAGGCTTTTCCTCTTTCCCAAATTACCCGAGCTGAGGCCTGGGTGGGCTCACCCTCTCCTTCTGCAAAGGCACTTATTTACCCACCCGCGTCAGGGTGCTGAGTTTTTATGTTGACAATCAGGCTTTTTGCTAAGCATTCCCTCCTCTCTCCCACTTTCAGAAATGGCACTTTCTCCTCTCTGCAGGCCAGGGCTGACCCGCAGAAAGAGCTGGCCTTGTTTCTGTCTAGGGTAATGAGCAGAGTGCGGCGGGTCACACAACCTAGGGAAGGCACTTTGCCCTCCAAGCCGACAGGGTAACACAGTTCAGTGCTATCATACATATTAATCACAACCCTGGTATTATTATTATTATTATTATTATTATTATTATTATTATTATTATTATTATTATTATTATTATTATTATTATTATTATTATTATTTCCTGGTAACTATTTCCCCGGTTTTCCATCTGGGAGGCCAGTGAGAGTGTTCCTCTCTGGCCTGTAGCCAGTTTTTTCCAGCTGGGATCAGTTCAGTCCAATGTTGCCATCTGTCCTTTGAGGCAGAGGGACATCCTCTTCCATTTCGGATCTCTCCCAGAAGCAATTCCCCTCTTCCCTTCCCCCATGCACCCTGGACTCCACCAAGGCATCCAGCAAGCTGTGTGTGGCCGTCATTAGATTTGTGCATTTCTAAATAGACTCGGGCATGCAAGAGGTCTGGTGGCCTGACCACTGGGCTGCCCAGAGCCCCTGCCAGCTCATGGACTGCCCGCACGGCTGTGGGCATGTCCCCCTGCCCACCCCCAGGGTGAGCTGGAGGAAACTGTCACTCCACAAGCAGATACAATGTCTTTTGGGGTCTCCCTAACACAGTGGAGGTGGATGGGGCTCCCTGGGGATGCTTTGCCTGGGGGGGAAGGGAAGGGGTGGATTCTACACCCCCCCACACCCCCCCGTTGGGATGTGCATGCTGTCACTTCATCTCTCTCCTAAAGGCAGAAGTGAGGCACTGAGCCCCCGACCGCTGGGGAGGACGGGTCCCCTTCCCCAGCTTCTCCCCCCCTACCCAGCCGAGGCGGGGGGTGTGTGGGGGGGACATCCCCGAGGCGGGGGGGGGACGGGGACCGGAGCCATTGTGCGGGGCCCCTGCGGATTGGTCGCCGAGTGCGCTGCAGTGATTTTGCGGCGAGGTCCCATTGGCCGCCGCCGCCCATAAGTTTTTGCTCCGGACGGCAACTTTTCCCAGGGACGATGGAGTAACCCTGCCGCGGCTCCGCTCCCTCCCTCTTTCCTTCCTTCCCTCCCTCCCTTCCCGGCTTCCCCCACCGCCCCGGGCGAAGGCACCCACCGCCACCCGGCAAGGATGAAGCTCTGCGGGACTTTCCTCGGTTCGTAGCCGCTCGCCGGTGGAGGGGGTGGATGTTGGGCGGGGGGGGGGGGTTCCTCATTGTGTCCTCCCCTTGTTTCTCCTTTAAGCACTCGAGCAGCTTAATTCTGCCTAAGCCACGCCTTGGCAAAGGGGGTCTATCGGCCGCGGGGGGGAGGATCGCGGACCCACAAACTATCCCCTTCTTTTAGGTTGTTTTTCCCCCTAATGACACGGTGGAAAGCGGTTTCCCGAGTGTGTGTCAGAGCGCGGGTTTCCCGTGTTTGCGTTTAGCAAGACAGGTCCCGCTGTCATCTCCCCCCCCCCCCCCCCCCCCCCCTCCCCGGACTCAGTTGCGAAGTGTTACAGGTGTGGGGGGAGAGCGCGGCCCCCGGTGCTGCTGCTCCGAGACACCGACGGGCCTTTGTCCCGGCTGCCGCGGGTTTCACCTAATTACAAAGGACGAGGAGGGAAGGGGGGGGGGGGGGAAGAGGAGAAAATCCTGTTTTCTGCCGCTTCTGGTCACAGTTCTGCTGGGGGGGGGGGGTGTGTTTGGGTTTGCTTATTTTTTTTTTCCTCTTGCACATTGCTGCGTAATAAAGGGGCGAGGGAGTCTTATTAAATATAAAGTTAGTTCGTGCGTGTTCAGCTGGGTGTGTTTCAGTGCCTGCGTTAATCGAGATACAAAGGAGAAAGTTTGGGGATAATGCGAGGTGCCTTTTGCAAAAGATGATGATTGCTCCAATTGTTGCTCTTCAGGGAGAAAAGAGCTCTAGATTTGGGTTAGACAAAGACATTGCCTCTTCGGGAAGGAACCGCCCAAATCAGGGAAAAGGGGCACGCCGGAGAGCGAGCAAAGGGTTATTAAAAGTTTTTTTGTGCCTGGGCATGTTGTTCCATCTGCCAGGGGCCTGTAGTGGGCAGGTTTCTTCGCAACCCTTCAGCTGTTCCATATACAATATTAATGCTGGCCATTTCTATTCGGCATACAACAGCACTAATTGTAGTCTGTGGCATTAAGGCAGCCAGCCCATCTGCATAGAAGCTTTCAGAAAGAAACAAGGAAAAAAAAAAATCTTTCACCCCCAGCTGGTAACCGGAGAAGTTGGTGCCAATTACAAATGCATAAAGTTTGAGATCTAATTTACTTTAAAACAGACTCAAAGAAGCCGATGAAATGCAGCACGGTGGTTTTGTGTCTGTATTTACACAAGGAAATGCAGTTTGATTTTAAATAATCTCGAAGTTGAAACTTTTGATCTGAAAATGTAAGCATAGTAAGTCGTTGAGGTTTTTAAAAAACAAACGAAAAAATTGCACGAGGAGGATGTTGAAGGGAATCTACTTTTTTAAATCCTGTTGGCATTCGCTCCTGCAGGCGACAGGCAGGGGGGGGACCCTCGGAGCACCCCTCGAACAACGCTCTGAGGGCGAAAATACGTGAAGGTTTATTTTGTACCTCTCTGCTGTACAGCTGCCTTTAGCGAAGCTGCAGCTCTTTCAGACCTAGGAAAGGCGCAATAATTACATCCTCCTTGGAAACAGCTGTAAAGTGACTTTGTAGAGCTTAGCCAAAAAAAACCCCAACAAACCCCACACAGGGAAAAAAAATAAAAAAATCCTTAAAAGGATGGAAAAGGCTTTCAACGCGGGCGCGGCCGGAGCTGTCCGTGGTGCTGACCCGCCGCCGGGCTGGAGCCCCGCGGGGGC